>NC_047104.1:51912089-51999589 GCF_902500255.1 Thalassophryne amazonica
TACTGGGGAGGAAAAAAAAAGTGATTTTCATACTTCTAATGTCTAACACTGCTGTAGATAGTGATGAATTATTAAATAAATAAATAAATAAATAAAGTGTGTTTGTTGCAGCTTGATGGTTTCTTTAATTTAAATAAATCAAATTTGGAAAAGTAATATATTTCATATATTCAGTACATTGTGGAAAACAAATTAACAATCAAGCTATTCTGTTCTTACAATAAAAAAGCACATATACAAGTAGATTTTTGTTTAAAAGATGCAGATTGCAAAATGTTCTGTGCTTTTCACTATTACGAACAAACTTTAGAAAATCATTTTCATTGATATTGTGAAACGCAGCATGTACACTAACTTTATACAATGTGGTAACAGCATTTCCTCACATAAATTGAATTCAAAAACAAGCACGGGTGCACATTTCCTCTTCCAAACTCGACAACACAGAATTTTACTTTGTGACATCTTTACACAATGACAACAACGACAGCATCCTAAAAAACATAACTGAAGTGATGCATGTCTACGTATCAACTGTCTGCACGACAAACACCCAGTGAAGGTAACAGTGCAGATGCATTAGGCTTAATTCTGAAAATAGCACGGATTAACTTTGAATTAAAATTCAGGATAAAGCCAAGCTGGTACGATGGAGTCTGTAAAACATCCTATTAGAAAGCAGTGCCAGAAGAGATACAGAAAAGACTTGCAAAAAGTGTGAGAGACAAGAGAGTGAGAATTAGGTGAGGGGAAATAAAAAGGTCGACAGAGAGCTTCGCAAGAGCCTACATTATTTTTTCGCAGGGGGCCTCTGGGAGCATCTGGACATTTGTTTCTGCTCTCATCCTCTCCGGCCCTCAGGACTCATCCTGCTGAACACTAGGTGGGGTTCCTGTAAAGCTGCTACGGTCTATGCAGGACAAGACTCAAGATCTCAGAGGCTCAGCCGGTGACATGCTTAAAGCTTAAAGGGAGGGAGGGGAAAAAAAGTCCTGCAGGCTACACCTAGACATGCACAAACACTGGCATAAAGACAAAGAACTGCATTCTGTGCTCACAACAGTGATGAGAGGCTGCCCTGCCAGTCGGCCCTCAAGGAGGGGCCGTGTGGTGGGGTATAAGGGGATGGGTACATCATTGATAAGGCCTGACACAAACACACACACACAGACACACACTCACACACTTGAATAAAAAAAATAAAATAAAAAAATCTGAGGCCTTGCTGGGCCGCCTGCAGTTCTGATCAACAGGGTCAACGGTGAGGGAGAGAGAAACACACCGGGCCCTGAACCCTCATCAGCTCCACACAGAGGTACGCTGGCAAAGGTTAAAACAGCTCAACATCTCACCCCTGGTGGCCCTCAGCATCACTGAGCCTACAAACACAACAACTTTCTGTTCACACTCCCCCCCCCCCAAAAAAAAACACACAGCCACACTGTGCAGTTTGTCAGCAGTTTCCAACTAAATGCCCCCACAAACGAAATAACAAAATATCCATATAAACATAAGCAACAATTTTAACAATCAAGTTGGACACCAGCTCTGAAAATTGTCTCTTCATCAAGCAGACTGAAAGAAAAATGCAGAAAACTTCACAATGAGTAATTATTTCACTACTTTATTAATAATCATATTTCTCAAAGGTAGAATTTCTCAAAGCTAAAATTTGTATTAATAATAAAAATGTATTTTACTTGTTTTTTTTTATGCACGCAAATAAATAAATAAAAACTTTATCTTATCAGGTAGCAGCTTTTGGATTTAAAAACAATGGGCCTTACAACGAGCAGGAACAGCCAACTCTTGAAATATTTTATAAAATTAAACAGCGTGTATTATTAAAAATTAAAATGAATAAAATGCAAAACCACGCGTCGAAGTTCGAATGACAAATATTTCTAATTACAGTTTTATTTAATTTCCAGTATGCATTTTTTTTTAAAATCGTCGCTGCGCTCTTACAAAATTCGAGTGTTTTGTTGAAGTCTTCCCCCTTTTAAACAAAACGATTATATCTTTTTAAATGATTGTTTTTTTTCTTTCTTTCTTTTTTTAAGCCACTGTACTGGATTTACAATTTGGAACGTAAATTTGTTGAGTTATTTTACATTTTAATCACGACAGCGCGGAAAATAAATAAATAAAATTAACTGGCGTTGATATTTTTCTCAGAACACACGCTGACTTTAAGCGTGATTTTTTAAAACGACTTTTTTTCAAGGATGATTTCAGTGAGGAATTTAATAATAATAATAAAACATGAGTTATGTATGTGCGCGTAAAAGTGGGTATTTTAAACAAAACAAACATAACAGATGGGATCAGTTCACGATCTGAAAAAAAAATCTTTTTCTTTGCACTTTGTCCTCTTTTCGTTAAGCTTTCAGTAATAATGCGCGTCAGTGCACAGTCGGGCAATTATTAACTGAAACAGATTATATATATATATATATATATATACACGAACCAAAGCTGTAAACGGTCTGGAGCGGATCAGGAACTTTGTGTTCGGGACGCAGGAAAAGTTGAAGGGCCAGCAGACCGGAGAGAGGAGAGGAGCGACAAGTTCGAGCCGAATCCTCAAAACACGTTTGCACAAGACCGATGCAAAAATAAATAATTTAATAATAATAATAATAATAAAAAACGTGCGTAAGAAGTTTGAAAACTTTTTCATGTTTATCCTGGGCGGCCGCGTCTAACGTCGAAGCATTTTACGTTAAAGTTTGTGTCGTTTTATAAAGTAAAAAAGTTCTGGCAGTGTGGAAAACATGATATAATTTCGTCCCAAATTCTTCAATGGGCTTTGATCAAAACGAATGAAGTTTTCGTAAAAGTTGAAAATAAAATCCCACGAAAAAAAATTCAGACAGTTTTGGGGGAAGAGACAATAACCAAAAAAAAAAAAAAAAAAAAAAAGTGAGCGTTGGGTTCCGTGAACTCACCATTGTGTTCCGGTAAAGGCAGATGAGGGTCAGATTGGAAGTGTTGCGGCTTCGCTTGTTTCCTCCGCGACATGCTGGCTGGCACATCAGCAGACGAAGAATAAAAAAAAAAAAAAAAAAAAAAAAAAAAAAGACTACAAAACCTTTCTCAAAAAATTACGTAAACGGAGCCGCGTCCACCGTGCATGTGCTCCGTTATGATTATCAATAATGCTCCGCGATTAATCATAAGGGGAGGGGGGCGGGGGAGGAGGGGGGCAATTGGAGGTGGTGGTGGGTAAGCGGGGGTGTTCTTTGAAAGGCGATTGGCACCTCGCCAGCCCCCCTCCTATTCAAATGAAGTCTCTTTAATCAATTAGCTCCTGATTTGCTGGGGACTCTTGTCTCTCTCTCAGCTCCCACCCAATGAGTTGATCCGCGCGCGCAGGAAAGGCTGGCTTTTCCAAACTCCCTTTGGACACGCTTTAACCCCTTTCTGCTGGCCAAGTCACAGCGTCACATGGGGGTGGGGGGTCTCCAGTCCGTGTCCGCCACGCTATCTTTCAATCTTTCACCCTTTCTTTGCGTCGTCTGCCCCCTCCTCCTCCTCCTCTTCTTCCTCCACACCTCCACCTCCACTGAGCGCGGACTCCTGCGCTCGCCGACCAACTTTTTCCGCTCTGCACCTCCGCAGTCGGTCCGTCCGTGCGCCTGTCCTCCTCCTCCTCTTCTTCACCCTCCGCCGCCGGTGCCGCTACGCTCGAGACGACCCGGCGCTCTCCGACACCTTGTGCGTCTCTTTAAAGTCTCACCACGGGGTCCCGGTGGGTCAAAGGCGCAGGTCGCGCGGGCATGCCTCGTGCGTAAACGGCACCGTTACGCGCTCTCCCGAGAAAGTCCGCAGAGCTCTCCGGCGTCCCGATCGCTTTCATTTGATTGTTATGAGTAGAAAGGAGGGTTACTTACGAACACGTTTTCATCACACAGCGCATTCCGCGAATAAACAAACTTTGCGGGCCCCGTGCGCCAGCGGGACAAACGCAAAGCCCTGCCCACCTGCGATCTGATTGGTCACCGGGCTATCAGTCATACTGCCCTTTGTCCCCGCCCATCTCTCTCTCCCACTCTCTCTCTCTCTCTCTCTCTCTCTCTCTCCCTCCCTCTCTCTCTCTCTCTCTCTCTCTCTCTCTCTCTCTCTCTCCCCCACACACCCCCATCCGAACGCTTTGTTGCGCTGCGCGATGATCAGTGTCGGAGACAGCGGACACAAGTCTGATCACCTGGACAAGAAGAAATCAAACTTTTCATTAACTAACGAAACATTTGTTTTGTTTGGCGACCGGCTGCCGCGTGGACTCTCATCCACATTTAGCAGTGTGTAGCAAATGTGTGCGAAAAAATATGAAAATGTAATCACCAGAGCGGAATAAGAAAAAATATTATGCGGGCCCGTTGGCAAGCCAGCGCTTTGAAAAGCAGTTGTACAGTAATTTTCCATTTATTATATAATTGCCAAATAGCAAAAAAAAAAACAAAAAAAAAACTGATTATTATTATTAGTAGTAGTAGTAGTCGTATTATTATTAGTATTATTAAATTAGGGGTGCGCCATTAGACGGGATGTTTTAAGAGGGCAGCATGAGCTCCGAACACGTGCGCTCGAGTAGATTTATTACGTGAAAAAAACAAACGAAGCTCTCAGTCGAGCTGATTTTGAGAAATGAAGATAATAACGTTACCATAGGTGATGCCTCGCATGCCATTATTTTTCACTGAATATTTAAACAGCAGCTGCAGGCTAGATGGATCTGGTCCTCTCTCGTGTCAGCTATCTTTTAGTTTCGACTTGCCTTTCTATTTACTTATTCATGGGAGAGAGAGAGAGAGAGAGAGAGAGAGAGAGAGAGAGAGAGAGAGAGAGAGAGAGAGAGAGAGAGAGAGAACCATGAGGAAAAATCAAATAGTGCTGATTGATGTGCATGATCAATGAGCTATTAGAAATATAAGCATTTATTTTTATTTTGTTTTCCAGGTAATTATATATTTCTTGGGATGGTGGAAAACTGATCGAAATGTATGAAGATCAAAGCGCAAATGATCACTAATAAAAGTCGCGCGACGCGTTAAAAGGCGATGCAGTTATGCGCACCAAAGTTGAAATTGCTGCAAAAGAGGAAAAAAAAAAAAAGGCTGTGCAATATTGTAATGTCCCGGGCGGGAAAATCAGTGAGCAGTTAATTGATGCGAGTGTTGGTGTGAGATTGTAAACAGGCTGATTTGCAGCCCAGCCGAGCGGGAGACGTTTTAAATGCGGATCCACTCGGACAAGGTGCAGGATGCAGCGTGCACGCTGACGCGTTGTGCGCCGCATAAAACAAGTTCCAACTCTGACAGGGGAAGATGCTCTTCAGACATTTAGGGGCATTTACATTAAGCATGTTAATAATAATTAAAAATAACAACCACATCTTATTATAATGGACCTTTATTGCCATTTTTCCGACATTATTTATTTGAACGAATTCTGCTGCGCGCCTGTTGGTTCCGCGCAAACACACGGGAAAAGGTTCGTGCGGGACTCATCCTGCGTGTGTTCAGCCTTCATTTTTTTCTCCCTCCAAGTGACACCACATTCAACACGTGGTGAGTTTCTATTCACGGTCCCGCTGCGCCGACGATGCCGCAAGAATTACAACTAGCCAGATCAGGCCTTCATCTGGGTCAGCTGCACGCCCGCGTGCGTGCGCGCGACAGCAGAAACGCGATTGAAAAGACAAGCAAAAGGGCAACACGAGTACTGTGAGTGCAGAGTGCGTGATTCAGGCGTGACCACAGTGAGCGTGATGGTGAAAATGTCATTCAAACAGTCGAACATATGAGTTAATTATTAAATTGAAAATCAATTAAGTGCATATAAAATATTTTCAGGATTTAAAAACAATGGTGGCATGTGTTATTTGTTTTTTTATTTTATTTTATTTTATTTTATTTAAAGCTGGAGGAGTTGTTGCAGCTTTATTCCTTTTGCTGACGTCGTGTTGCAAACGGATTAGGAGCTTAATTACAGAGACTGTCCTCATGCACGCTCCAATATTTTACGCGCATCAAGTATCAAGTCACATCTGTATGTTTTCTAATTGCACTGTGCAGCTTTGTTTAGCTGTAAACAAGTAGGTGAAAACGTCACTGCTCCCTGCTTTATGTGGTCATATAAGTATTTTCAATTTCACCTTTAATTGATGTCATCATATGCCACACTGGATCTTTATCACAGTTATCTTCTGCAATAAAAAGTGCTATTTTTTACTTTAAGAGGGACTGCTGTGTGCTGTGATCACAATGTAGCATTTAAAGGTGTGTCTTGCCTCTAAAGAAATCCCTTTGAAAAATCAGCGGCATTAAAATTCAGTACCTGCAGCAGCAGAGAATAGCTCCCATTAATTAAGAGATCAAACCCTTCCTATTGTCCTCCAGCAGCTCTGCCACCACTTGTCTTGCACACACACACACACACACACACACACACACACACACACACACACACACACACACACACACACACACACACACACACACACACACACACACACACACACACACACACACACACACACACACAACTTCCAGCAGCATCACCTGATATCAGTGGACCATGTTTGCTTTGACTTGTCTCAGCCACAGTTACAGGCACTCCTGCCTGCACTGAGGGGGAAGCCAGAAAACCTTCAACAGTGTCACAGAGGTGTCACAGGTCATGGTCCAACGGCACAGCGCGGGCCCTGCTGTAAGTCTGTATGTGCCACAACGGTCTGTGGGTATTGTTGCAGGTACAAATGTGCAGGTGTTAAGAAGTGTGGGCCAAAAGGAACTCTTAACTAACAGGCTTGACCACATGGTTATTAGAGCGAGAGTCGAGGAGACCAACCTGTCTTTACTGGCTTACTGGCAGAACTGCAGAACAGAGTTACAGACTCTGAAAACGATATCAATAAATAAATACCACAACTGCAAAATCCTGCAGACACTGATATTCCTTTTCTTTCTAAATTATTAAATTACTGTTTTTATGATTAAATAATTTCTACTAATTTTGTTTATCCTAACTGCACTGTATATA
Organism: Thalassophryne amazonica; assembly: GCF_902500255.1. NCBI lineage: Eukaryota > Metazoa > Chordata > Actinopteri > Batrachoidiformes > Batrachoididae > Thalassophryne > Thalassophryne amazonica. The sequence goes on from NC_047104.1 coordinate 51,919,137, forward strand.
TAGCCACATGTGCATCCTTGTTCTGTTGTTCCTTTAAAAACACAAAATGGTTCAATAATATTTATTTATTTATTTATTTATTTTTCCCAGTGACCCGAACGGGATAAGCAGTTGAAGATGACATGAGATAAGTGTACATCATTGTATAATATATACTGTTCAAAAGTTTTGGTGCATTTAATGTGTTAGATTTTTTTTAAGTATCAAATGGCTGCAACACATATATTTGCAGTTAAATATGAAAATATAGCATTTGTTACTAACAACTGCCTTGGCAGTTACAAAGAAAACAATCAAAAGTGAGATTTGTTACTTGATAATTTATTGGTTGCTTTATTGAAAGTTGAAAAAAGTCATATTTCATTTATTATTTTAGAAAATGCCTATGTAGACCTTTCAAACGAAATGTTCTGTTAGAGCAAGCTGAAACAGATCAAAATTAATGAAGATGATATCAGATTTTAGGATGACAAACTTTTGCTCAGTACCATATATAGTAAAATACATTTTTTAAATAAATAATTGTTTAATAAAGTACAATGTTAAATCAGAAATATAGTGCAATAAAACGTAGTCACAATATGCCATGCAGTAGTTCATAAAAAATACACATGAGAAATATGGCTTTTTTTAAAAAAAATTATAACAGTTGTTATAAACTAAACCAACTCATATTGTTCTTTTGGATAAGCATAAACAAATTATAAAATCAAATTTTTATCTTACAAATTATTATTTTTGACTTGGCTTTAAGTCCCTAAATGTGATTTTAAAAAAGTATCGCAGACATTCTTACAACCCTCTGATTGTTTCAACACAAATTCATTTGATTGTATCTGATTAAAGAGGCTCGCTTGAACTGCATTAACGAGAAACATCGCGGTGCTGGACGACCAACAAGAATCTTGTTTTAGCCACTTGGTATTGGCGAAAAAACACATTCTGCTTTCATATGACATTGACAAATGATATTTGGATGAAGGGAGATGCTTAGATCGTTAGATGTTGCACAGAGTGGAGCTGGATTACACCGACACACATCACTAAGACTGGAGGTTACAGAAGAATCCAACGCTCCAGACATCTTGAAGAAATTACAGACATCACCCCCGAAAGCTGAGTGTTTATGTATTTTTTTAAGAACCTGGAAGCAAAACTAAAAAATACACAACGAATTAACGCTGCATTACTTCACACGCTCATAAACACAGAAGAAGAACATACACATGTGACGTCTGCGTCACAGTCGCAAAGCGAGCTGGGCAAGAGGATTGTAACCACACGATGAAAAAAACATGCAGGTAACCAGCGAGCGAGTAGACGCAATGATTAGCTTAAGACGAAGAAGATAAAACTTACAGTAAATACAGCCACAATATGGAAGCATATCAAGCAGTTTATTCTCTCTGGGCACAAGATGTTTATCAACTGCCAGCAGACAGCTGTGCTGGTTGGCCGGCAGTTAACCATGTCTCAGACGGCGTTTTATTGCTATTGATAGTTAGCATCAGTGTCCCAGCTGAGAAATGGCGCTGCTACGGGCAAACACCAGCTATTGATCTCCAGTTTGTCCCTGACTGCCCTCAAGCTAAAGGACAGGGGTGCAAGCACAGGCCAGACGGAACCTCCAAATTCACTGCCTGTTATCGGTTGGTGTTAAATTTAAAGGGGTCATATCACACAAACTATATTTTATAAGAATATTGTGGTTACATATGATTTGGGCTTTCTTTTTAAACATTTCCAAATTCCCACAGTTTTGTGACTGTGCATGTAGAAATCATGTTGCTATAAACAAAATTGGGTCAAACATGGCTTGTTTTAGTCTTCTGTGACTTATGTCATTTTAGTCCATACATAGTAGTGATAGCTTCATCCTTGATATTCTTCAAAAATGCCTTGACCTCTGCTTTCTCCGTGGGACACGCCCAGTGAGCTGGTGTGAATCACACCTGCACTGTATGTACTAGCCACACCCCTTTTGAAGAAGGTACACTGTGTCACTTGGGTTTAAAGGTGAATTATAAATGTTTCCTTTTTAGAAAAAAAACTGCGTTTGTTTATGCCAGTCTTGCCAAAAAATCTCACCAGAAGTCTCTACTGGCTCTCTGAAATATCATGCAAAGCTGCTAAATTATATGATGATGCAATCATATCTAATTTGCATATGGTGGGACACTGAACAGCATTCTGTTTTCTTGATGGCTGGATTATTTTGTTTGCTTGTTGGTTGTTTATTTTGTGGAGTTGGGGTGGAGAAGACGAGTGGGAATGATATTGCAGTATTTTTTTAAATTCTCTTTTTTTGTAATTTTATTATATTCAGCTATTTACAAACTGAGCAGATTGTGTGGAATAAAAGTCATTATATTTGTTGCTAATTGCTAAATGGGATTTTAGTTGCTAGGGTAGGTCAAAATGTCACTCAATCTTTTTTTTTTATTTTTTTTTATTTATTTATTTATCTTACATTTTTTTTGGCACACACACACACACACACACACACACACACACACACACACACACACACACACACACACACACACAAACTTAACAAAGAAATCTCTCACAAGACCAAACAAAGAAAAACAAAAGCAAACAAAATCTCAAATAATTTTTTAAAAATGTAGTGACATAGTTGCTTTATTTGCAGCGCTGGTTGATGTGGCCTGTTTCTGTGCTGTTGCTTGAATTGGAAAGGAGCTGCTGCGAGCTATGCACCTTCTCTTTAGGCAAAATGGGCGTGGTCTGCAAATGCACTGTGTGTATCTCACAAAGCATGATGTACATCACACACACACACACACACACACACACACACACACACACACAGTGTGTATCATAGTTTTCTAAACTGTGGGACAGATCAAGGTTTTTGGATTGTCCTCCAGACAGCCTGTGTGTCTATGTGTTGCACCACGCGGAAAAAGTCTTCTCTTTGTGTTGAGTTTTAGACAGATCGCGTTCCAAGAAGGGGTAAGAAACACCCCGTCCTCTCAGAAGTGGTCATGTTACTTGATGAATGTTGCAATAAGTCAAGACTTTTCTTCATCTTTATGATCCATTTGTCATTTTACTGATGCCTTTTAAGAAATGTGAGGACAATATTCAAAAGGTGCACAGAAGACAAACTACAGGCACCGCTGTCATTTTGTCAGTTGTACCTAATGATAGCTGGGGGTTTGGTATGAATTTTAGCTTTTTTAGACACATGGACTCTCAGTAGTCACTTTGTCCTTTATATTTGGACACTTGTAATGTTAAAGACTCTGACAATAATTTACTTCACTGAAAGATATAACAGAGTTTTAACATTTTGCACAGCATTATATTAAAATGGGATTTCTGGCTCTGATGGCTGCCAGTGACTCTCTGCACTTAAACAGGCAGCCTCTCACTGTCCATCTTTTCTCCTCATTAAAGATAAAACCATATTCAGTTTGTCCTTGTCACTGCGGCAATATTTAAAATATTTGAACTTTTGAAGGTAAGTGCTGTTGCCGTGCACAGTTGCAGCTCTCACAGACTAAGGGGGCGCAATTGTTCTGTCAACCTCCCATTGAACTTACTGGAACCTTCAATTTACTGTCTGCTGTGTACAGCCATCCTGTGAATGCAGCATTAATCCTCTTCTTCTCTTGAGGATATATATATATATATATATATATATATATATATATATATATATATATATTCTCCACTCAGATTGCAATAGCCAATCACAGATTAGCCTTTCTGTCCATCATTTACCTGTATTTTGGCATGCTTGGCACCAGAAAGTTATGTTGGATCCAAAAGCATCCAAAACGGCTAGGACCAAAAGTTATATTGGATCGGTTCCCACTGACCAATAGCGTTAGAGCTTACTGCCAACAGCTAGCCAATCACAGCGCGGCATACGAAGGTCAGGAACTAGCTGACAGATGCTGGTTGAAAAAAATGGCAACAAACATGTCAACAACAGCAGAAAATTGTCTGCCAGCGAGGTTTGCTGAGTTCACAGAGGAGGAACTGGTGGAAATATTGAACTCCAAGAATGCCAAAAACACTAAGAAGGTGGACAAGCATGCTACTGACGGTTTAAAAGCATTCATCGCATCAGAATCAATCATATGCTGTTCACAACACAATAAATTGATCTAATTTACTTGACTGTTTGTTGTTTGCTTAATTTGGGAGGGGGGTGGAGAACATAATTGAATTCAGTTATATTGGACTCAGCTACGCCTCGTCCAATACAACTTTTCTTCATCCAATATTTCTCTATGTTGGACTCCTTACCATCCATTATTTGTATAATATATATACACAGTGGTAGGCACACTTCCGCTAATAGATAATTATCGAAAATAATGTTTTCAGTATCGGATTATCTTTTTAGATAACTTCAAAAACCATTATCGAACCAATTATCTTCTGATTAATTTTTGTCAGATAACTTTTAAACCGATAAACAAAGCTAAACAGCGGCAAGCATTTTTAAAATTAGTTCAGCACCCACCTATTAAAAGTTTTGTAACAAACACATAGTTATAACCTTTGCAAACAATTGAGAACTGCTTCTATAAAAAAGCATCTCAATTCTCTGTAAACAAAGAAAAAACAGCCTCAAAAGGAGAAAAAAGAAAACAAAAACAACATTTCCTTTAACACCATACCAATATGCTGGCAATATGACCTAAGTCATCCAGAGGCATACATTTTTAACTTATGGTTCAAATTTTAACCAAACTAATTTTGGACAAGTTATTTAAAATTACTGTCATGTCTGAAGTTTCATAAAGTAAAAATATCAGATATATGTTTTAGTTTTAAAGTAATGTGCTAATTTTTAAGGTATTGTGAGCACATGCTCTGCCCGCAGTGCATTTTGGGTAGGATGATGTAATCTCAGTACGTCACGACAGGACAAATGCATTTCAGACACTCTGTTCAGGCTCCACGGACAACAGCATTAAACTCTAGTGCCTAAAACTCTCTTGAATATATTCTCTGCGTTTATAGACGTTGATTTTTTTAATTGCGTTTGTTAAATTCCACGCATTTTAAATGTGAGCAGACAGGGATTATCTAGAATTTGTTTTGAAAGCCTCTACTGCCCTCTAGCATCTACTGGCCAGTAGTGTTCATGGCAGTGTCTGGGAACCAGTAGATGGCAGTGTTCTATTTATTTTGACCCCGGTTATGTCAGATGATTGTCAAATCAACTTTTTTGCTTTGCAAATGGCTTTTTTTTTTTTTTTTTTACAAATGAAGTTTAAAAACAAAACAACTGCAAAATAATAATAATAATAATAATAATAATAATAACATTATTACAAGACAGCTCTGCAGTGTTTGCACAGGCACAGTGCGAACGGTTGGATGCTGCTTGTAGCCAGTGATGCCGGTAACGCGTTACTAAGTAACGCGTTACTCTAATCTGACCACTTTTTTTAGTAACGAGTAATCTAACGCGTTAATCTTTCCAAATCAGTAATCAGATTAAAGTTACTTCTCCATGTCACTGTGCGTTACTATTATTTTTCATTGTGGGTCGATAGCAGCATTAAACTTGGTCTGTGGGCAGGAGGTCGGGGTTCGACTGAACTGCCCACTTTAAGCGAGCTCTGAGCTTTTCATCCGCGTTTTTCTGCAGCAGCTACGACTCGTCCTCACCTCTTACAACACACCTGCACTGAGCTTTACAAATGCATTTTTATACTTTTTTTCCTCCTTTATTTAGAGCTGAGCTGAGCTGCTCCGTATCTGCACGTTAAAACAGCTGATCCTCCGCGACGCGTCAACAACTAACACTGTTTTCCACTCAAATGCACCTAAACATTCTTTCTGAGGACCACATGATGTGAAAACACAATAAAACTTTCTTACCTGTAAATGTGGTCACGTTTTCTGCATAAATAAATGTTATCCATTCTTTGTGCTCAAACGCCAAAGTAGGGGCGAATCCAGATGGAATGGGGGCGTGGGGGAGGGATGTGCCCCCCTCACAACACCCCTAGATTAAAGGTCCAGTTTTGAAGCCTTTTTTTACTACAACTACTAATACTACTTAAAATAATATTAATTTCGACAAGTAAATATTTAGAGAGAATTTAAATGTTAGAAAAATGCTAGAATGAATTTAATAGTTACATTTATAAACAATGTAGGTTCGAAATTGCAAGTTTTACTGTTACAGTGCTGTCAACAGTTAAATATGAGGTCAAGAAAGAGGTCTTTATTTTACTTTTTATAAAACAAGTATTTATTTTCATTGAAGTCAAGAAAGGGTGACTATAAAATAACTTTTGGCAAAACAGGTATCATTGTCATGTTGAGGTGGCAGAGGGTTGTTGTCGGCAGCTGGGAAAAGTAACTAAAAAAAAGTAACTAGTAATCTAACTTAGTTACTTTTACAATTGAGTAATCAGTAAAGTAACTAAGTTACTTTTTCAAGGAGTAATCAGTAATCAGTAATTGGATTACTTTTTCAAAGTAACTGTGGCAACACTGCTTGTAGCTTTCAGCAGCAGGATAACCTCACGACGGCCGACCACAATAATATATCAAACAGGTTTGATTCTCATTCAACCACCGATCAGGAGGTGGTCGTCAGATGTTGACCGCAGCTTGATACTCCATGAACACTACACGATGTTTAACCTGAAACTTGGTCCAAAAAATTCCTGCATGAAAAATCATCTCGCACCCTGTAAAGCATGTTTTACAACATCAAATGAATGTTGTAAAGAAAGAATGTGGAGAGAATGTGCGCAAACATGTGCACATTCTCTCCACATGCAAAAAATTTTGCGATGACACTTCCAGGGCTCTGTAAAATGCCTGTTTTTACAATAAAAAAATGGAATATTTTACAAAAGCACATTAAACACCAACACACGACAGATGTCACATTAACGTGTTGGTTTACATAATGAATGACTGAACCAATCAGTGTTTAGCAGAGGCACGTTTACCCAGAATCCTTTGCGATCTGTCTCTTTGTTACAAAACGTCAGAATTAGTGCATTATTCAACATTAAAAGATATATTTTATATTTCAACTTTGTACAAATGACAGAATTGACATTAATGGAGTTATTCTATCGGTATTAATGTTATTTATAAATCAACACCATAACTCAATATGACTTTATTTTTCAAGACCTCCGGATGACCGGAGCTTTGTCGTTGACAGAGAGCTGGCTTTATGGCTGCGCTTAGGGTGCCTTTGTGTTGGGAGGGCTGTAATAAACAAAAGCTTCCAGCAGGAGCCGACTGTTGAAAGAAAAAAGTGTGGTCTCATTGTTTGGGTCTTGGGGTGCCTCTGTACTCAGAGCACTGTAGTAAACAAGAGCTTCCAGCAGGGGCAGACTGTTGAAAGAAAAAAGTGTGGTCTTATTGTTTGGGTCTCTTGTTATTGTTAATATTATTAGAAGCTATTAAATTTATTTTACTAGTAGTTATAAATGTGCCAGAGATAATACTGGAATTTATGTTATCGGTTATCTGTAACTTCCGATACATTTTTGGGTGGTTTATTGTTTTATCTTTATCGAAGATAACTTTTCAGTTATCTGATTATCTGTTATCGAAGTTAATTTTTTGGTTATCTGTGCCCACCTACAGTTTTGTCCAGTATTAATGTTAATATATATATATATACTGGACAAAAATGTAGGTTTTCTGAAGAACACAAATGGGGCAGTTCTCAAACTTCTTGATCTTATCTTGGCGGTACCAAACACCTGGCCAATCCAAAAAATGGCTAAAGTGGAGCTTGGGCAAGACTGGTGTGACCTGGGTGGGACAAATGAAGCCTGAACACCTGCACCCCATTTCATAGTTATCAAACAAGCTAGGCTAGCAGGCTCATTTTGATTTGGTTGTTTGATTAAGGCACTGATTTTATAACAGGTGACTATACAACCAGTGTACTGCTTCAGCAACCATGGCACCATCACTGGAACAAACAAAATCCAAGCTATCCAAGCTACCTGCTAATTCGTGCTAACATAGATTAAATAATACTAAATTTTCATTTAATGATCTTACTGGAGCACCAGCCTCTAATTAATTGTACATTAGATTACATTAATGAATCACAATGCATGCCATATTATTTCTGCTATTTGTAATACGATTCCCCACAAAGGACAAACATGGTTGAGTCCACAGCAGCTACCAGCTAATGGTAGCAGGACCCTGGACACAGCGGCACACACTGGCTTTTAATCAAAGCAACCATGTGCCTAATTATTCATAACTTTATTGCTTAAAATAACAAACTGATGAGTTGTATAATCCCCACCCCTGTACAGTTGTCATAAATTAGGTAAATAGCTATAGAAACCAATGCTGTTGTTTTTTTTTTTTGTTGTTTTTTTTTTTTTTTTGTAACAGACTGTAAACATGTTTTTCTGCTGTAAGCTTGGACATTTTAACATCAGTGGGGGTTGACTCATCTTTGCATTCAACTTCAAGTGGCCATTCAAGGAACTGCAAAATGTAGCACTTCTGCATTGGCTTCATTTTTCAGCACATTTTGCCACTTGCTCTTGACCACATAGTTGATGAATTAATTTTATTACATGTAAATGTGCTGATTGATATTATGAAACACCGTAACTCACATGGGCGGATCATATTTTCCACCATGTCATTTTAGTGTCTGAGCAGGAGTGTGGAATTCATCACACGGCTCCTTCCATTTGCCATCTGTCTCCTTTATGCTTCTCCATAATCCCAATAAAGAAAACTGTGCTAAATATGACGCATTTCAATACTTAATTGCTCTTTAAAGTGAGCACAAACACACTTTAGGCTGCACTGAGGTTTTGGTGGTTTAAAACCAGCAACCTACTGGAAACAACTGTGTCGTCTGCTCAATGTGAGGTCTTCCCATGTGCGCACTTTAGTTCCTTGTGACCACACAAGAGAGCTCTAAATGTATGTTTGTGTGGGTGCTTGTCGGGGAGAATCTCAAAGTCTGTTTTTGTAAACTTTGTTTTTTAGTTGCCCACTGACCATACTTTGCAAAAAAAAAAAACAAACAAACAAAAAAAAAAACAAAAAAAAGAAGAAAAGAAAAAAAGGTGCTTTCGTGCTTTTAATTTGTGCAGATTTCCATCAAACAGGCTGGACTGAAAAAAAAAGTTCCAACTTAAAATGCTTAAAAATCACACAGGATCCAAATATTGAGTATCAGCAACATGAGAAGTCGGAAATGTAGCATTACCCACCAGGCACCGTTGCAACATTGTGTTAACCACACCCATGTCCATAAGTATTTGGACACAACCCAGTATTTGTCATTTTGCCTCTGTGCACCACCACAATGGATATGAAATGAAATGACACAGATTTTCTTGTAGTGCAGATGTTCATCTTTAATTCAACTGGTTTAAGGAAAATATCAAATAAACCATTTAGGAATCACAGCCATTTGTGTTTGCTGTCCCTCCATTTTTCAGGATCCATATGTACTTACAGAAAATAAATGTAATACTCATTCATTCATTCATTTTCAGCCACTTATCCGGGTCCAGTTGCAGTAGCAGTAGAGCAAGCAGCTCTTCCCCCATTTCCCTATCCTCAGCCAAGTCCTGTAACTCTTCTCACATCACAAAGCATTCCCAAACCAGCTGTAAAATATGATCTCTCCAGCATGTCCTGAGTCTTCCCCGGGGCCTCCTCCTGGTTGGGCATGCCTGGAAGACCTTCTTAGGGAGACGATCAGGGAGCGTCCTTACAGCGCTTTACTTTTTCCACATTTTGTTATGTTACAGTCTTATTCCAGAATGGAATAAATTAACCCCCCCCCCCCCCCCCCCAAAAAAAGACCCTTTGCACAATACTTTGTTGATGCATCTTTGGCAGCAATTACAGCCTCAAGTCTTCTTGAATATGATGCCACAAGCTTGGTGCACCTATCTTTGGGCAGTTTTGTCCATTCCTCTTTGCAGCACCTCTCAAGCTCCATCAGGTTGGATGGGGAGTGTCGGTGCACAGACATTTTCAGATCTCTCCAGAGATGTTCAGTTGGATTCAGGTCTGGGCTCTGACTGGTCCACTCAAGGATATTCACAGAGTTGTCCTGAAGTCACTCCTTTGATATCTTGGCTGTGTGCTGAGGGTCATTGTCCTGCTGAAAGATGAACTGTCGCCCCATTCTGAGGTCAAGAGCACTCTGGAGCAGGTTTTCATCCAGGATGTCTCTGTACATTGGTGCATTCATCTTTCCCTCAATCCTGACTAGTCTCACAGTTCCTGCAACTGAAAAACATCCCCACAGCATGATGCTGCCACCACCATGCTTCACTGTAGGGATGGTGCCTGTTTTTTTCCAAACATGACCCCTGACATTCATACCAAAGAGTTCAATCTTTGTCTCATCATACCAGAGAATTTGGTCGGCCTCCATGGACGCCCACCAGAAGCGCTGCCGGACAACTGCCACGGTCCTATGCACCCCTGGATGACAGAAGAGCTTGGACCCGTGACAGAAGTCCAAGACTGCAGCTCTGGCCTCTGGTGGGACGTATAAACGGTTCTTTGGTTCAGTTCCGGGGTCCGGGCTCCATGCCAGGGCCTCCCGGATGGTCTTCTCCACGTCCCAGGTGAGGGTGGCCACGATAGTGGACTCCGGAATGATGGGCTCCGGTGGATCCGACAGCTCAGTCTTGACCTCATCTTCATGCACCCGGGACAAGGCATCCGATCTCTGGTTCTTGGTCCCGGGGCGGTAGGTGATTCGGAAGTCAAAACGCCCGAAGAACAGTGACCAGCGGGCTTGCCTGGGGTTCAGCTGCTTGGCGGTCCTGATATACTCCAGGTTCCGATGGTCAGTGAAAACCGTGAACGGCACAGATGCTCCCTCCAACAGGTGTCTCCACTCCTCAAGAGCCTCTTTCACCGCAAGGAGTTCTCGATTGCCGACGTCATAGTTCCGTTCAGCTGGGGTCAACCTGCGAGAAAAGTAGGCACACGGGTGAAGAACCTTATCGGTCTCTCCGCTCTGGGATAGCACAGCTCCTATCCCTGAGTCAGAGGTGTCCACTTCAACCACGAACTGACGGCTAGGGTCGGGCTGCACCAGAACTGGTGCAGACGAGAACCGGCGTTTCAACTCCTTGAACGCGGCTTCGCACCGATCCGACCAGGTGAAGGGGACTTTTGGAGAGGTCAGGGCTGTCAGGGGGCTAACTACCTGACTGTAGCCCTTAATGAACCTCCTGTAGAAATTTGCGAAGCCGAGGAACTGTTGCAGCTTCCTACGGCTTGTTGGTTGGGGCCAATCGCTCACCGCCGCAACCTTGGCTGGATCAGGGGCGACGGAGTTGGAGGAGATGATGAACCCCAGGAAGGACAAAGAGGTGCGGTGAAACTCACACTTCTCACCCTTCACAAACAGCCGGTTCTCCAACAACTGCTGTAGGACCTGACGTACATGCTGGACATGAGTCTCAGGGTCCGGGGAAAAGATGAGTATGTCATCCAGATATACGAAGACGAATCGGTGCAGGAAGTCCCGCAAGACGTCATTAACCAAAGCTTGGAACGTCGCGGGGGCGTTAGTGAGGCCAAACGGCATCACCAGGTACTCAAAATGACCTAATGGGGTGTTGAATGCCGTCTTCCATTCGTCTCCCTTCTGGATCCGAACCAGGTGGTATGCATTCCTGAGGTCCAGTTTGGTGAAAATTTGGGCTCCATGCAGGGGCGTGAACACTGAATCCAACAGGGGTAAAGGGTATCGATTACGAACCATTATGTCGTTCAGCCCCCTGTAATCAATGCATGGACGGAGTCCGCCATCTTTCTTGCCCACAAAAAATAAACCTGCACCCATTGGGGAGGTGGAATTCCGGATCAACCCGGCAGCTAATGAGTCCCGGATGTAGGTCTCCATTGATTCGCGCTCGGGACGTGAGAGATTGTACAGCCTGCTGGACGGGAACTCAACGCCCTGGACCAAATCAATGGCACAATCGTACGGACGGTGCGGGGGAAGGGTGAGCACCAGATCCTTGCTGAAGACATCAGCAAGATCGTGGAACTCAACCGGCACCGCCGTCAGATTGGGAGGGACTTTAACCTCCTCATTAGCGTTTACACCGGGAGGAACTGAGGATCCTAAACAATTCCGGTGGCAGGTTTCGCTCCACTGAGCCACAACCCCAGACGGCCAATCAATCCGGGGATTGTGTTTAATCATCCATGGGAAGCCCAAAATCACGCGGGAGGTAGAAGGAGTTACAAAAAACTCAATCTCCTCCCGGTGATTCCCAGACACTACCAGGGTTACAGGTAGTGTCTTGTGTGTGATAAAAGGGAGAAGAGTGCCATCTAGTGCTCGCACCTTCACTGGCGAAGAAAGCGCCACCAGAGGGAGCCCTACCTCCCTTGCCCATCTGCTATCCAGCAGATTCCCTTCTGACCCCGTGTCCACCAGTGCTGGGGCTTGAAGGGTTAAATCCCCGTTCAGGATTGTAACTGGGAGTCGTGTTGAAAGATGTGTATGACCCACGTGAATGTTTTGACCCCCCCTCAGCCCAGTCTCTAAGGGCGGGCGTTTGTGTTTTGACCGTTTGGGGCAGACTCTCTGCTGATGCTCACTTGAGCCGCAGACAAAGCACTCCCCGCGGATCAGCCTCCTCTGTCTGAATGTGGCCCTGCTCGTGTCCCTAGCATTGTCAGCAGGGGGAGCTGTAGCCACACGGAGCGCTGTGGCTGTGGAGCGTGGGGAAGACGGCTCTCTTTCGGACCCGGAAGGAAGAGGGACGGCTTGTGCCTGACCATGCCCTTCGCCTCGTTCCCGTCGGCGTTCTTCTAACCGATTGTCCAATCGTATAACCAAATCGATAAGCTCAGCCAAATCCCGCGGTTCCTCCTTAGCCACCAGGTGCTCCTTCAGGACCGACGACAGTCCATTTATGAAGGCGGCGCAGAGCGCAGTCATATTCCAGCTGGATCTCGCAGCCGTGATGCAGAAGTCGACTGCATATTCGGCTGCGCTCCGGCGCCCCTGTCTCATTGACAGCAGCACGGTAGATGCGGTTTCGCCTCTGTTGGGGTGATCAAAAACAGTTCTGAGCTCCCTCACAAACCCAGTATAAGAGGCAAGGAGCCGTGAACTTTGTTCCCAAAGCGCTGTAGCCCAAGCGCGTGCCTTACCTCGAAGCAAATTAATCACGTAAGCCACCTTACTGGCGTCAAACGCGTACATCACGGGACGCTGTGCAAAGACGAGCGAACACTGCATAAGAAAGTCCGCACACGTCTCCACACAATCTCCGTACGGCTCTGGGGGGCTTATGTATGCTTCAGGGGATGGTGGGGGGGGGGGGGTCGTTGAATGACCAGTGGAATGTCTGTATTCGGCACCGGGTCAGCAGGATGAGGAGCTGCAGCAGCGCCCTGAGCACGCGCTTCCACCTGCGCGGTGAGAGCCTCCATCCTGCGATTAAGGATGATGTTTTGCTCGGTCATCAGGTCCATCCGAGCGGTAAAGGCGGTGAGGATGTGCTGCAACTCACCAATCACGCCTCCAGCCGACGCCTGTGCACCCTGCTCTTCCATTGGCTGTCCAACAGATGGTTGACGCCCCTCGGGATCCATGACGTTGGCCGAGATATCCTGTTGGGGAAAGTGTAGTGACACGGACCCACAACAGGGGGCGCAAATGAACGGTCAATAGATGAGCCAAAAGGTAACAATTTAATGTTGTGAATGTGCACAACTATGATACAGACAATCACAGAATCTGACAGCAGTCAATACACCAAGGTGATGTGTGGGCAGGCTCGAGGATAGAAGACGTCTGTCCTGATAAGAGCCGGAACCACACGATTTCCACCGCCACAGAACCCGGAGAATACTGGAGCTGCCAAGTCCCGAATTCCCAGGTGATCACCGTCCCCGACTGTCGGATCTGGTACTGCTGGCGAGGAGCACAAACACTGAGATGTGGGTGTGTGCACACACCCAGTAACAAAAACAGTCAGAAGGTGGAAAGTCACCTCCACCTCTAATCACACACACGTGCAGCTCCTGTCAACCACTTATCTGGTTGGGGGGTGAAGCGAAGCCGTCGCTGATCACACCAAACGGCAATCCCACAGATAAGGAAACACTTACCGGAAAACAGCTGCAAAGAAGTTCAGACTGTTAGTCAATGTTTTCAGTTTAGCAGAGAATTACCTTCACAGGTAGATGATATCTCGGCAGTGAGGTGGAGATGACATCCGGCTTTTATGGAGTGATGAAATGATGGGTGACAGCTGTCATGAGTTGATGTGTGACAGCTGTCACTCCCGGTTGTGTCCGTGGCGGCAGCGCCCTCTCGTGCCTGAAGTCCGCACTTCAGGTAGGGCGCCCTCTGGTGGTGGGCCAGCAGTACCTCCTCTTCTGGCGGCCCACACAACAATATCTGAATCAAACGTATGGAAGTAAATCTGTGCCATCAGAGTTTGAATTTGAATTTTGAAGGTTGAATGTTTTTAGCATCAAAATCAGAGTTTGAAGTTGAATTTCTAAGGTTGAATTTGTTTACCATCAAATTATTCAGCCTCAAAAACTTCAACCTAAAAAAATTCAACCTCAAAAAATTCAACCTCAAAAAATAGAAAAGCAGGGAAAAGCAATCGATCCCTGTCTCAATCATCCAACATCACAGACTTACTTCCATACATAAACGTTGGATGATTGAGACAGGGATCGATTGCTTTTCCCTGCTTTTCTTTTTTTGAGGTTGAATTTTTTTTAGGTTCAATTTTAAGAGGTTGAATTTTTTAGGTTGAATTGTTTTTAGGTTGACGTTTTTGAGGCTGAATATTTTGATGCTAAAAAAATTCAACCTTAGAAATTCAACTTCAAACTCTGATTTTGATGCTAAAAACATTCAACCTTCAAAATTCAAATTCAAACTCTGATGGCACAGATTTACTTTCATACAAACGTGCCCCAATCACTCTCATATTTGAATGTGAGGTGCAGACTGGCACTCACTATCACCTGACAAAGTTTGATCCGGATCTGATCCGAATTGTGGATTTTGTAGACATTTGAATTTAATATTGAAAAGCCCATTTGGTGTACATTTTGCATTATATCTCAATCAAAAGTGCATTAACCACTCTCATTATTCTGTTATGGATTTACCTACACCACTAAAATTGGATGGAGATTCCAATTTATGTCTGTTTATCTTCCAGCAATCCGTCATGCCAAAACACAATGACAAATTGTGCATAGCAGAGAAAACCAATGTTCTGTGAAAATTATCTGAAAAAGAATTCAGAAACAGAAAAAGTTGAAAAAAAAACATGACAACACCACACACACACACACACACACACACACACACACACACACACACACACACACACACACACACACACACACACACACACACACACACACACACACACAAAACTTTCATTCAAGTGCTGGAACTAAATACATATTCCTGACACTTTATCACATCTAATTTAGCTTCTGAAAAGTCACTTCTAACCAGAGTTTGGCCTTGAAATTTTTTTCCAAGGTAAAATTTTGTGGAATTGGAAACTAGTGCTGGTGGAAGTTTGCGCTCTACGAGAGTGGTGCTCTAGTTTTTAATAGAAATGCTGCCAATTTTCTTTAGAAAAGTGAAGAAATGGGTACATGAACATTTAACAGGATTATGTTTTATTTAATTTAAGTTAAATTAAATTAAATTAGTGATGCAGTGATGTGATGTTTTGGATTGGTATCAATCCAATATTAGCCCAAATTGCTGGATTGAATATCAGGGAAAAACAAAAACCCTTATCCAAGGCTGATTTCCTGCTGGGGAGTAGAAGATGGCTAGATTATCAAACTACACCCAGGCAAATGCATTTTTCAGCAGTTTAGTTTTAAAATGAGGTAAACCGTATCAGATTGGTATCAGTATTGGCAGACAGTGAAGTGTTCCAGTTTCTAAATTGTATCTGGCATGAAACAGTGGTCTTGTGTCATCCCTAGACATTATTTACATGAGTCATTAAGAAGT
Source organism: Thalassophryne amazonica (assembly GCF_902500255.1). Lineage (NCBI taxonomy): Eukaryota > Metazoa > Chordata > Actinopteri > Batrachoidiformes > Batrachoididae > Thalassophryne > Thalassophryne amazonica. The sequence continues at coordinate 51,935,155 of NC_047104.1, forward strand.
CCAAATAGTATGGTACTGTATGGTAAATCTGCCTGGAGTACCCACATCCAAAACTGTGACCTTGTAAAGAAGAATAAGTGAGGGAAGCCACCAAGACACCCAACTTTCAAGGAGTTAAAGTCTTTTCTGGGTGTGATAAGAGAATCTGTGGAAAGTACAACCTTTGTCTGTTGCATCAACAGTTATTCAGCTTTATTGTAGAGTAGAGAAAAATGGTCTCGAAAATATATGAATTCATTTTAAAGTTATCCGGAGGACACGTGGGAGACCTGAGCCACATTTTGATCAGTTATCTTGTATTACAGTAAAATTCTTTTCTGCTATGAAGCTTTGACTGGTGATGCAACAGACAGAATCTGTATTATGCACCTTTTCTCTGATCACCTCCACAAAAGAGTTGACTAGATGTCTTGGTGGCTTCCATCAATTGTCTCCTTCTTGCATGGTTACTCAGTATTTGAGCACTACTGACTGCAGACAGACTCAACATAAAATACCATACAGTTTGTATTTTTTAATGTTTGACATCGATGATGTCCAAAACATATTCAGTGAATTAGAAATGTTCATGTTACCATCCTGTGACTTGTTCAAAGAAAAGTGGATGTAAAACTAAAATAATCCTTATATGTAGCTTCTTCAATTACTCTGAAAATGGAGGGTATAGGATGAATATGATGTTAAATTCCTCAAATTAAAGCTAAAAGTCTAAGTGTGTCTTGTTCATTTACAAAATTAGAGAAAAAAAAAATCACTGCCCAAATACTTATGGACTCAACTGTGATGGTACAGTAATATATTGCTGTAATTCTACCGTGCTTTCTATTAATGAAGGTGGGTTTAAAATAGGCAGTTGTGCACACACACGCACACACACACACACACACACACACACACACACACACACACACACACACACACACACACACACACACACACGCCCGCACAACTCTTTTCAAAGAAGTTTGCTTTTTTTTATTACTTCCTCTCCCATTCAGAGGCCTCCCCACTTTTTCAGAGTGGCTTGGGTGTGCAATGAAAGAGCCGTGCTTATTATGAGCTCCAGGTTCTCCAAGTCCAGTTTTGTTTCGTCCAGATAGCTGGTTCTCTCTCTCTCTCTCTTTAATATTCACAGTAAGAGTCTTGGCTCTCACAGGACGGCTGTTTTCCCATTTTTCTCTCTCGCGTTAACAGCCAAGTGTGGCCCCTGTGAGTGTAAACATGCAGACGGGAGGGACATCTCCTGACAAACATCCCTGAGGATGTGCCACCCTGCCCCATGTCATTCATTCCCCACCAGGCACCGAACCCAAACAGTTAGCACCGAAGTGTGAGCGCTGAAATCCTGAAGGACCACCGCTGGCTGCACACGGTCCACCTACATCCACAGCCGAAGGAAGTGTTGGCTCCCCACACAAAAACACATGCACTGTTTAAGAGTGTTTGTGTTTCTCACCAAAGCTGTGAACACAAAGTTTTCTGTGGCGTTGCACTGCAAGCTGAGGACGTCATTACTGGAACAATAAGGTGCACTCAGTGTGTGCAACATGGGCGCCTTACAAGTTCAACGTGGAATCATGCAAATGAAAGGGACCTGCAACATTTTTCACGCCAGGCCCTACTGTTAGATGTTTTGGGGTTTATTTTTTTCATTCGGGACAAAATATTCTCATGAGCTAACTGGATATAATGTAACTGTACGGGGGCAAAGGGAAAGCACTCACAGCAAACCGTTTCTTGTTGCCATTGAACAGGTGAAAATATCATTAGAAGAGTCTGGTAGCATAGAGAGGATCCATATAGAGGTAAACATGCAGGTTTACTTCACTAAACATACATCAAGTTTTTAAGACGAGCAATTATACAGTTAGCTGCTTACCATAGTCTCCAGGCCGTTTGGCAGTGCTGTTCTCCACTGAGTCATTACAAGTCCAGTGTCAATGATGGGTTAGTTTTGTGTGTGTGAGAGTGTGTGAGTAAAAAAGTCCAAATTGGGACTGTATGGAAAATGTAAATAAAAAATATTAAACATTTTCCTATTAGTGTTTAAAAATAACCATATGTGTATCTTCCACAAAAGGTTTTGTTTGTTTTTATTTTCGCAAAGTCAAAACACTTTGTCCTTGGATGATTCTTGACCATTCCATCATGTTGGGTCCAAATTGGATCACAACTCTGAGATGTTTTGGTCATATAATACAGTATTTATATGTCATATATATGGTCAGATAGAAAACAGATACACATGACCAAAACATGTCTTCATGCACGAGCCTGCACCAGTGTAAACATTTGCACATTGACTCAGAGGACCATTTAATTTCTTTGATCAAATGAATTAAAACAAAAATGAAAATAATGAAAAAACATGAGGAACAACATGAATATTCTCTGAGTTTATAAAGTTAAATTTGCAAGAAAAACATCATAAATCCGCAAGACAAAAACTTCAGAAATTTGTGACACTGAGGGAAAAAACCCTTCCTGTATGAACTTGAGCTTAACCAGAAGAATTGATCTTTGGCTAACTTTATTGGCACTGCTGAGGAATTCATAAGTCTGACAGGGTAGGTCTAAATTACAATCAACTCATTCATTTTTGATTATTTATGTTCCAAGTTGGGTAGAAATTGCCCAAAGGACTTGGGAGGGGTAAGCCAGCAAACAGAGATGAAAGCATGAGATTGACCCCAATGAATTTGATCTTCATCAGAATGCCTGACCTTTGCCTGGCCTTGCCAGGATAATTCCAGAAACTGTGCATCCATGCTAAGTTTCATTCAAATTCTGTTAAAAATAAAATTCCTTGACCCCAGTTACCTTGATCTTTGTCAAAACGAACCTTTTAAGGGCAGTTCCAGTTTGCCCTTCACTGGCACACAAAATTTGGTAGAACCTGGCTAAAGGACATGGGAGAGGTAGGCCAACCAACAGTCAGAGAGGACTGACCTTGGATTCAACCCGAACAACCTTCACTAGAATGACTGACCCTTAGCTTTTCCCTGCCAGGGCAATTCTGGAATCTACCTACATATGTGTGCTGAGTTTGAAATTCCTTGACCTTAGACAGCAGTTATCTTGTCCTTTGCAAAAATGAACTATTTAAGGGAAATTCCAGGTTTGACGTTCATTTACACACCAAGTACAAGAAGTAAGTCCTATATCAGGGGTATTCAACTCATTCCAGAAAAGGCAGAGAGGGTACAGGTTTTCATAGCAACCACCCACTCCACTAGGTGATTACACTGATTAACTGATTCCATCTGCTCAAAGTGATGTTAATCAATGACATCACCTTCTGGTTGCAAAGAAAGCCTGCACCCTCTTGGCCCTTTCTGGATGTTGAATACCCCTGTCCTATATAGGCCTGTGAGGCCCACTGGTTTTGGTTCTAAACCCAGGTTTCCATAGCATGAAATGGATGAGAGTTTACAAATACCCCTGCAAAGGACGGCAGTCCAACCCAGGTTACTACCTCAGCCAGGTCAAATCTCCCCGAGCAAAGGACTAGGGAGGAGTATGGGGAAGTAGTATACACCTGAAATTTACTGTAAAATACTTATCTGGACTTTCACTACAAATTGTGTCACTCCTTCATTAAATAATCATGTCCACTACAGTCTCATGGGGAGGGGTGGATCTTGTGGAGCTGCTGGTGTGCGGAGCCTATACATAAACAGAAGATAACTCCAAACATCGATAAAGCGGCGCACTGCACAGCAGTCAGACCCCTGTGATGTTAACAGCACTCTGCTATTATCGCAGGTGTGATCGCTCACCAGCTCACAACCACATTTACATCTTAATTACAAGCCTAATCAATGGGCTTGCACTTTGACTTCATTTGTGACATTCATGAAGCCCCATTTAAGATGTAGGAAAAGAGCATCTTAAGAGAAAAGTGCCCATTTCTAATGTGATAAAAGGTAACAAAAGGAGGAAAAACATTCCTTCGTTGTCACGCAGCAGCGAGTGGTGTGGATGGTGCAAGCGCTGGGAGGTCTTTATGTTAATTGTACACTTCTCTCAAAATTACAAAGCAGCTGGATGCACCACACCACGTATGACAGAAAACGGAAGGGTTCTGGGACTTCAGCAAGTTGCTTTAAATGGCGAGTGATTGAACAACAAACTCGCATTAAGACCACATTGATGAGTTCAGTGCTTCATTGGGGATCAATAAGATGATTGGTAGGGGCTGAATCCAATACCTGCAGCATGGAGAAGTAGCCACAGAGAAGAGAAAGAGACGGAGGGAGAAACATGTCACAACAGATGAACATTTGCTCATCTGGAAAGGGAGTCTTTGAAAAAAGGGGACAGGAAAGTCAACAGCTGCTGGACATTATTATGACACGAAAACTGAGACTTCAACCACATTCTACTCTTCATATAAATATATACACTGGGATGCAAAAGTATTTAGCCCTTTGGTATTATACCCATTGAATTTGTTTATGGCATTTCAAATGCAAAAAGTAAATCAGGCTTCTCAATATAATAAATAAATAATTATCTTCCTTAGACTCAAACTGAAAGTAAATCTCTACAATTTGATATAAATTAATGAAAAATATAAAAGCCAAGGTGATAGGTTGCATAAGTAATCACCCTCTTTGGTATAATACCTGTAAACAATCAGTTTAATTGCCAGTTTTCTTCAGGAAAGTCAGGGGATGGATATATGAACATTTCCAAGTTACTGAATATGTCTTGAACTTTATTTACATCAGTTATGAAGAAATACAAACAGTATGGCACTCTATGGTAAATCTGTGTGGAGTAGACAGTTCTCAAAAACTGAGTGACTGTGCAAGAAGGAGAAGAGTGAGGAAAGCCACCAAGACACCCAGAAAACCCAGACGTAGTTACAGGCTTCTGTGGCTGTGGCTGGAGAAATTGTGCATAGTGCATGTTTTGCATTTTGTATCACCAGTTATACAGCTTCATGATGAAGTGGCATAAAAGAGTGTTTTCTTTCACCAAAACATTAAATCTCAGATGTACCATCTGGCAAATTGTAGCTGAAATTTCAGGTTGTCTTCTTTTTAATAAAACCCTCCTCTGTACCCCCCCCCCCTCCCCCCAGCCACCTCAACATGACAAATTTTGCCGTTACTCACTTTCTTGACCTCAATGAACATAAATACTTGTTTTATAAAACAAACAAACAAAAAAAAAATTAAGACATTTTCTTGACCTCATTTGTAAAAGTTACAATTTCTAACCTACATTGTTTATAAACGTAACTATTGCATTTTTCTAACATTGAAATTCTTTCTAAACATTTTAGTTGCTGAAATTATTTATTCATTTATTTATTGTTATTATTATTATAAGTAGTAGTATAAGTAGTATAAGTAATAGTATGAAAAAATGTCTTCAAAAGTGGACCTTTATCTAGGCCTGTTGTGAGGAGCCACGTCTCTCTCTCCCCCCCACCCACGTTCCCTTCCTGCCTTGATTCAGCCCTGGCTTGCTGTTTGAGCAGAAGAGTGGATCATGTTTATTTATGCAGAAAACACGACCAGATTGACAGGTAAGAGAGTTTTATGTCACGTCGTCCTCAGAAAGAGACTTGGGTGCATTTGGGTGGGGAAAAAAGTGTTAGTATTTGCACATTGCGGACATGCACAGAGTGGCACAGAGTTTTAAAGAAAAAAAGCGTAAAAATGTTTTGTATATTGATAGCTCCGAGCATCACAGCGCTTTGAAAGAGAACTGATTTTCAACTCTGAGCTGCAGCACAGTGGATGCAGCTCTGTGGAGCAGTTCACTGAAAGTGGCTGAAGTGGGCAGTTCAACCAAATGGCGTCCTCCCCCTGCATCTCATCGGGACACCTGCTTTAAAGCTGCAATTGACTCACAATACAAAAACAATAGTAATGCACAGTGACTCAGAGAAGTAACTTTAATCTGATTACTGATTTGGAAAGATTAATGTGTTAGATTACACGTTGCTGAAAACAGCTGTCAGATTAGAGTAATGTGTTACTGGCATCACTGCTCCCCATCCAACCTGATGGAGCTTGAGAGGAGTTGCAAAGAGGAATGAGCAAAACTGTCCAAAGATAGGTTCACCAAGCTTGTGGCATCATATTCGAGAAGACTTGATGCTGTAATTGCTACCAAAGGTGCATCAACAAAGTAGTGAGTAAAGGGTGTGAATACTTATGTACATGTGATTTCTTAGTTTTTATTTTCATAAATTTGCAAAAAAGAATAATATAAATTATTTTATCATTATGGGGTGTTGTGAGTAGAATTTTCAGGAAAAAAAAATTATTCCATCTTGGAATAAGGCTGTAACATAATAAAATGTAAAACAAGTGCAGCGTTGTGAAAACTTTCCGAATGCACTGTAATTAAAAATTTATCCTCTGGCCAGGTTGCTTATATTTGAAGGCTTTCACTGGCCCCTGCAACGCAAGCTGCCCACACCTGTTATTTGAGAGTTGCACAAAATATCTGTGTGCATTCTGCACAAAAATGCACTGAGACTGTGACTCCAAATCCACTTGTCCACATCTTGACTTGAGGCTGGATGGATGAAAGGCTCTGTGCACATTAAAGCTCGAGCAAATCCCAGCTGTGTCATCACTATCCTCCCACAGTGTGACAGATGACGCTAACAATGAACATTTCATCTTCAGCTGCACTGCAAACTCCTATACGACAGAGATAAAGCACATGGGGCTGGATGAATTACTGCGCAGTGATTTATCATGACACATGACAGGCCAATAGCAAAAATACAAATGAACAATTAGCAAATTTAGTCTTAATTAACTGCTTCCAGACAATAGATGATCTTGTACAGTGTGTGTGAACACGCTTTGAAATAGTCAAAGTAACAAGGTTAATCTTTGCACGGTAAATGGAATATTGCAGCGTTAATTAGGGTTAATTGAATAATTTCCCTCACTGCTCACTGATTATGGATGTCAAACACAGAGGGTCTATCTTGATTAAACAGAACAGTCTGAGTAGATGATGTAATGAGTCCATGTGCAGCCAAGCTGGAATTCCATAACACATGAAATAAAAATAGCATTTTATAAATTGTAAAAATAATTTATTGCATGTCAATGAGAGCACCAAGAACAATACTGGAAATAGAAATAAAATGATTTCCACTTTATCCAAAGTGCATTTTGGAGATTGTACAGTCTATAATTTAAATGTGAAGCCCAATGATGTTTTGGATTTAAAATCAGAGCAGTATAAATAAAGAGGTTTACAAACTGGGATGGTGGTTTGTAAGTTGTTCGCGCCACGTGGTCGCCTGATTTGGGACCACACAGTTTTCCACACTGTTCCTCATGAATGATAATACAATTTGTCAAGCAGAACAATACCGTGTGATCCAGATGACGTGCCCGTCTTATCTTAGTGCTGGCTTAAGATGCACAAGAGTGCCGTTGTTCTAATATGTGCACACGCGCGCACACATACACACACACACAGACATATAAAAATACAAATTAGGACAAATCTCATAATTCAACATCGCAAAATCCAGTTGCAATCAGAAAGTCTTAATTTGTCCAAAGCCTTTGAAAGAACTCGATAACGTTCCCATGGGCGTGATGACAGTAAGAACCATGGCAATCTGACCTTTGACACAATGAACTTGACCTCTGCCAAAACAAACTCTTTCAGAGCAGTTCTGGGGTTGACTCTCACCCATGTATCAAGGTAGGTGGAAATTGGCTAAAGGACCTGGGAGGAGTCAGGGAACAACAAACAAACCAAAATGTTGACCTTTGACCCAATGACCTTGATATTTTCCAAAACAACATCCTGAAGGACACAGCAAGTTTAATGGTAAATGGTCCAAGTAGTGGAACCACCAAACATGAGTTCAGTCAGTAATTTTTTAGGCTTTTCCCTTTTAGCTCGTGGTCTATATGTTGTTTTGGCACACGTTTCACACCGGATGCTGTTCCTGTGACAATCCCACATTACATGGAGAATGGGCAGCGTTGTCTTGAACTGGAAACTTCCTGTGTTGGAAGTGTGCACATGAGCAACTTGTGCCACTGTGTTTTCAAAGAGTTAAGTGGAAGTTCTAAAAATATAAGGTTCAGGCCTTATGCAAGAATATTTTCACGAACGTCTGTCAAATTTCTCTAACCTTTTTTAGGACAATGGGCTTGTACATGTGTACCACTCCAGATTCAGGAAATGCCCACAAGTCCAGATAAATACCAACTAGGCTACACCCTCTGCTTAGGGCCCCTTCACACATAGTGCAAATATGTACAACTCAGGGCGACTCACAGCGAAACAGCTCGTATGAGGGAACCATGAAACAGCAAGTCGGGCAGGTGTGCACAATGCCGGTACGATGGTTTGTGCACACGACCGTGTCTTTCGAGCAGGAACACAGTGTGAGCAGCTGTAGGTACTCGCACTGTGTTCCATGGGAGGAGCTGATGTGGAGGAAATTAAAATAAAAAAACAGCTGTATAATTAATGAATATCACTGGGCTGATATAAATAATAAAGAAAAGGGGACGCAATACAGAACCCCGCAGTTAAATAAGCCTGGTTAAAAAAAATGCCACTCACAGGATTTGAACCCACACACTCTAATTACCAGACAGAAACTTTACCATTGCACTACAATGACCGTCTTACAAGATGAGTGTGAAATGGCTCAAATCAACAAGCAGATAAAACATGTTTTCTAAAAAAGTGCTGTGATAACTGACCTAACAGTGTTTGGTACTGCGTATTTCTGCTGATACATGACTGAAAGTGGTGTATTTGTCATACTGTTCGCCTGTCATTTGGTCCTGCGGCGCGCCGCTCACTGTCCTGTCAGACAGACATGATGTTCAGATCGCCTGCTGCATGTCCACATGAACTGACAGTCCGGTCCAGCTGGAACAGCCTGTCAATGTGCGCACTCTCCAGCCCATCACAAAAGCGATATATGAAATTAGAAGTGCTGCTACTGCCATATCAGCTGAAGATCGGACTTTGTCAGTTAAATAGATATTCAACATGAGAAGGTTTTTTTTTTTAATCTTGTCACATCAATGCTTTATTGTCTACATTGGGAAAGAGTCAAGAGTGAATCTCCATCATGGAGATCAACTAAATATGGTGTGATAAGTGGCTTTTGCAGTGTGAGATGTTCATATTCATCTGCAGTCGAGGAGAGGTTGTCCAGAGGCCTCTGTATGGAATCCTCCTCCTCATCCTCGCAGGATGGATCAGACTACAGCCCATCCACCACCGCACACATATGGAAACCCAAGTCTTTACCCTCTATCACTGGGAGGCAAGGGGAAATAATAAAAGTATTATTAATTTATTAACTTATATAGTACTTTAAAATGATAGAAAGTGCCTCCCAAAAGCAACAAAAGACAATGAAACACTAAAATCAATCAATCAATCAGTAAATAAACAAATATAAATAATAACACTAAGAAATTCCCAACATCTGTGATTATAGGCAGTCAAGAACAGAAAAGTCTCAAGTCTGGATTTAAAAGTTGAACTTTATTGCCTAACTTGTTCAAAGCAGTTGCTTTACTAAGCCCATTATGGAAATAAGTTGAACTGCTGTACGTGTCACTATTGCTGCAATAAGAAGTGCACGTCAGTCCCGTGAAAATGACCTAAAACCACAGAATAGTCAGCTGTGACAGTTTAAGCAAAAAAGGAGATCAGACAAACATGATTGCACATTTTTTAGTCATACATTAGACCTGCGCCAATTAATCAATTATTAACCACTATGAAATTAATCAACAGCTATTTTGATAGTCAATTAATTGTTTTGAGTCAGTTTGAGGCAGTAAAAACAACAAAACATTCTCTGATTTGAGTGCCTAAAATGTGAGTATTTTCTGGTTTATTTTACTAGTTTCTTTACTCCTGTTGAGCAGTAAACTGAATATCTTTGGGCTGTCACCAAAACACAATATTTAAAAGTGCAATTTTGAGCTCTAAAAAGACTGATCTTTTTTTTTTTTTTTTTTGCACTTACTGACATTTTATGGACCAAATAACTAATAGATTAATGGAGAAAATGTAAGAATAATTAATCAATTTTGAAAATAATCATTACTTGCAGGCCTCCTTTTTATGTAGAGTTTCTTTGCTTGTGCATGTGTTTGTGTGTTGTTATGTGTGCGCACATGTGTGTACAGTGTGTGAAAAACAGGATGATTCCATCATCCAGCGAGCTGGCAGCAAATATCTGGCTAACAAATGATGAATCAACGAGCTCTTAAGCCTATAAATCAGACTTCACCCCAACAAATTAATAGAGTTCACATTTGACGGCCGGGGAGAAAAATCATAAATTTTGTTTGGCAGCCGAAAATGGAAACGACTGGGGGGTGTGTGTGTGTGTGGCTGCAATCGAAAATTCCCTTCTGTATGTGCGTTTTCTAATGTTTAACAAAAGAATGAAAAATTATTTTAAAGGGCCAATCAGTTTGGCATCCACATTTTCAAATTAAGGACAAATAATCTGATAATTTTTCATTTTAAGATATGTGCTGTCTTTGAATTAAAGCGATTTGTTGAGTACCTTCAAGCACAATCCAGTAGTCTATATTGTAACATTATTAACAACAGTGAGAGAAAACAGAAGAGCAGAGTTACTGTTAAACGGAAAGAGGGTGACAGCCGCGTCGAAAAAAGGAAGAGGCTTAAAAAATGAGGGAGGAATAAAAAGAGAGCAGAAAGGGGGGAGGGCGGGAGGAAGTATCAAGAAGCATGCCAGTGGTGGTGGTGGTGGTGGTGGGGGGGCTAATGGAGGGGGGTCCTGAGGTTGTGAGCAATTTCTCTTTGTTATCAAGTGAAATGACTCTGCAAATATGACAATAAATCACAGCGGAAATCAATCTGAGAGGAGGCGACTGTGAGCCGCTGATAATGCATCAATCAATATTTAATGTTTAGACTTTAATTAATCCAAAGGCAGCGAGCATTCTTTAACTGACAAAAGGAGAGGAGGCCGGAAAAACGAGCATGGAGTGCTTTTGCATAGAAACACTTACATCAAACAAGCCACCGAGGTGGGCGGAGCCATCAGTCGATTTCCCACCAACTCCCTGTTTGCCTTTATTACCTAACGCTTACAGGAGCTGCCGACACCCAAGAACAAACTCTATTCTGAGTGCTTGGTCAGACTAACTATAGTCAGGTTCATAAGTTTAATATCTGTATGTCGTGTCAATTTTCAGCTTTAATCCAATGGTTTTAACATAAATATCACATCAACCATTTAGGAATTACAGCTATTTTTGTAGACAGTCTGTTTTTAGAGTCCTTATGTTACTGGACAAGCAACATAGTAGAATTATTGTCAATACAAATCATCACTTTTTCAGACATTTTTGTTTGGCTAAGTCGGGGAGATGGATACATGAACAGTTCCAAGTTGCAGAATATGTTTTGGACATCATTTACATTAATCCATAAGAAATCCAAACAGCACGGTAGTGTATGGTAGGTCTGCATGACAAAGCCACTTCTCAAAAAACTGAGTGATTGTGCAGGATGGAGATGCGTGAGGGAAGCCATCAAGACACCCATGATGACGCTGAAGGAGTTATTTATACTTCTGTGGCTGTAATTTGAGATTTGTACATCTTTTTTTTCCTGAAGAACTGTGTATAAAAAAGGTAATTCCTAAATGGTTAATGTGATATTTTTGTTAAACCCCTTAAATTAAAGCTGAAAGTTTACACTACACATACATATATGATTGTTTTATTTCAGCTACATTTTGATGGTGTAAAGATGTGAAATTACAACAATTGTCATTTTCCAGATACTTGTGGATCTGACTTGTATGCATTTGATATTGTCTGAAGTAATTTCTGCCATCCATTGCTATTAATTAAGATTATGGCTCATAGGTCCTAATATGTTCCTCTATCTAAGGGATCATTAAAGATTGTAGCACCCTGGCCATTTTGACTAAAATTCCAATGAATGCACATGGTTAGAATATCAGACAAATTCCTATTTATTAGACCAGGATTTTATTTAATTAAAAATATATAATGGGGTTTTGGGTCATATTTTCAACTCTACAGAGGTTAATAATAGAATACAAGAATACTGAGTTTTAAATGGACTGCATTTATATACCACTTTTCCATCTGTATCAGACGTGCACAGCACTTTACAAATAATGCCTCACATTCACCCCAATGTGAGGGTGCTGCCATACAAGGTGCTCACTACACACTGGGAGCAACTAAGGGATTAAGGACCTGGCCCAAGGGCCCTTAGTGATTTTTCAGTCAGGCTGGGATTTGAGCAGAGGATCCTCTGTTCTCAAGTCTTAATTATTAGACCACCATGTCCCCTTGTGATTGGTTATTGGTGTGAATTAGCATGCCAAGACATGCAGATGAGGTGTATCACTTCCATTATAAAGAGGCATCAGCTACAAAATGTTGGACATCTAGTGCATTTCTCCGTGCATTATCCAGCACGCAGGTGTCTCAGTACTGAGGACCGCAGTGGCTGTAGAAGGCCAAGAGGATGTGCACTTTTCACCTGGCTGCGGCAGATAATTTTTTTTTTAAAGAGTTGCAGTTAAATTGGATGTCTGCCTTTGTTCTCGTTATTGATGAGTTTAACATTGGAAATCAAATTATTCTGGATCCACTTGTAGATCAGGATGGACTTCAAAAGCTGTTCAACTCTGCCTTGACTGATGGCTCTATACGTGGCTGTGGCACATAGATGGTTAGGACCTGGTCCCACTGGCGTTTAGGAGGATTTGCATATGGATTGCGCACAAAATTGTCTCATATTCGCTTAACATTCGCAATATGCGTGAAACATGCTTGTATGAGTTGGCCGACACCTGGACACATCCGCAATTATCCACAGAGGCACGTTTTTCTGTTACCAGGATTTTTGAGCTGCACAAAATTTTGGCTGCGGATGACATCCGCCTTACATACACAATACATACTCAAGCTATGCGCTGTATATCAGCCATTATCTGCTGATATCCGCAACTGACGGGGATTTGCGGCTTGGCAGCGGACTGGGACAGTGTGTAAAATGGATATTTTGCATGCCCATCATGTCCACATCACAAACTAAAAGAAGTTGTAGCGACTGCATACATATTGGCCACGAATAAAGCGTTTTTATTACATCTGCTTTGCATCTGATTTGCGGTGGATGAAAATCAAATGCGTTGTGTTCACAGCTGGACGCCGTTCTTTGTTCTACCGGCGGCCAAGCGGTCTGTGCTGGATGCTGCGTATATAAAATAATTATTTTGTGGTGGATTAATCATTTTATTCTGCAAGTTGGCTATTGAAAATGGCTCTAATCATCTCCTGAATCACAGAGGAAGCTGCAGGTGGGTGCCTACGCGCGAACGGCTAACAACCTGCAGAAAGCATTTTGAGCCGTCTAAAAAGGTAATTATTTGACTTGTTTACATTGTCAAGGCTTGATAAAACAGTTGCGTGTTTTTTCCTTCTTGTCTGCAGCTGTTACAGTATTTATTCCTATGTTTATAACAGATTTACTTTCTTGTTATAATCATTCAGATGAGCTGTGCTCTGGTGCGATCTGCTGACTTCACCACTCGCCCTGTTCACTGCTTCTTTACTCCAGTCAACTTGTCCAAGTCCAGCAACTGCTCCAGAGGCTGTATTGTTGGTGTGAATAGTGATGCCGAAAGGAGCGAGTGCACTTCTTTTATGACTGCAATGCAGATGCCGTGCATGCGCAACATGTGCGCGATGCATTCATAATACACCCGTAATACTGCCTTGTTAATCGCAATGCTTCGGATGCGTTTCCTCACTACATGCGTTATACAACCGTGATTGTTCATCATGTATTCGCTATACATTATTAATATATCTGTAATTCATACTGGGACATTTGTCATTTTTGGCCATTTTTGTTGCGGACAACAACGAACGCCCGTACTTTGTGTGCTCAATTCATGCGCAACTAATCCTCTCCCCAGTGGGACTGGGCCCTTACTTTCGTGAGATGGGATGGACTGGATATCTGTCTGGGTGGCTGCCATCCAGGACAAGCTCAGATCTGTGGTCTGGTGGATGTGGCAAAGTGTAGCACCAGCCCATGGTCCCTGTATAGATTATTTAATGTACTGATTTTCACTGCAAATCCTTGAAGAATTAATAAATTCTTAATAGGCCCTGAAGCCCATTGGTACTGACATTTATCCTCGCATTCCATGCCTTGAAGAGGATGGGAGTTCCACTACCCTCCATGAACAGATGCCAGGCTGACCCAGGTTACTTGACCAGCCATGGCAGGTGACCATTTACAGCTGCATGGACTGAGATCATGCAGATGAAATATCTTGTCCAATGACACAGAGAGGTAGCATGACCAGAATCAAATCCTGGTCCACTGAGCAACTTGCTTTACCCAAATCCATATATCAATAACTGATTTATATTGGAATAAAATCAAGAATACAACAAAACCATCCATCAAGATCTGTGAAACTTTAGAATCAAACTTCTCAAAGTCACACATATTTCTTTTCCTTCTCAGAAATTGCAGGAATGCAATTCTCAAGGCTCTGAGAACACCGAGAACCACCTCAGTCGCAGCTATCCGGACACCGCTCACACCGCTGTAATATCAGACTCAGCAGCTCCATTGAATAAAAATCCCTTGTCTGAATGACACAACCACAAAGCCGCCATGGAGGACCACTTGTGCATGGAGCCGTGCTTAGCCCTGGCCCCCGATCACACTGACATATCCCACAGGTACTAATTACCGCATCGTCTCCACCGAAGAGATGTGTGAGAAATAACATAGAAGATGCTTAACATTTGGATGCCTGCACTGGGATAATTGGGACACAACTAAGAGGGAGGTCCAACAAGTGTGTTTTAGTTGATAACATGGCTTTAGGTAACAAAGGGAGCTGTAAAGAACATCAAAAAAGAAAGAAGGCAAAACATAACCTTAGAACATCGAGAGGGCCAGTTTAGGAGGGATAAAAGAACTTGACAATTTCAAGTTTAAAAACTAGTTGTCAGTGGACAATTACTCAAGGAGTTCCTTCAGTTGTGGATAAAAGGCTTACCAATAAGAGCTCCTCATATTGTGTGTTTGATCATCGTTCCATTGTCCAGCGAATTACCAGTTTTATCTTCAAAGATGACCCATCCAGAGCTGGGTGGAAACCGTAACATTCCCATGCCTCTTTAATAAACCATTTAAACATCAGCTGACCTCAGAGAACAAGCGTTTGCTGAATGATTGGCGATTTGATTCTGCACATTTCTGCAGGTGCATTCATCACATTAGTTGGATGTGCACAGCAACAGCTTTGTTTAAATATAACAGTAAAAGAACAATGCGTGGCAATTAAAAACAAACAAAAAAACATTATGGTTCTGTCTGGAAGATTATTTTCATTTTAATGGCAAACGCATGATGCCGCAAGCTAAGAAATGCCATTTCAACATACATTGATTGGAAATAGAGGGTTTGGGTGAATGGTATATAACTGACTTTTATGACAGTTGTTAAGTCATTTCCTGCAGCAGTGGTTTATGTCTTTGCAATAACCTCCATGAATGATGTAATGAGAGATTATGATACTTCCTCCCTCTTTTATGATCTGTACTTAGTTTTTTCCCTCATGTCAACATGCTCGCGTGTGCACCAACCCAGCTCAAACAGATATTAGGCTGCAAAATTTTATTAAGGAGACAGACTAGTTGTTGTCTGGTATAACATTTAAAAACCTTGTCATCAAGAAGGTCCTGGGTTCAAGCCCATCAATACCCCATTTCTTCATGTTTCATACTCTTCCTGTGTCTCTGTGGATTTCCTTCCATGATCAACACATGCACATTTGAGTCAGACAACTCACACAGAAGAACATTTATTGCAACAGCAGCATATAGTTTTTAGTTTATCGGATGGGTTCCGATCATTGTCACTCCCCTCCGGTGCTTGCTTTAGATATGAGGTAGCGATGATTAGACACACACTGATCTGAGCCCACAGATGGATGCTGGGGTGAAAGCGGAGCAAAGCAATAGCAGTGATGTGGCAGTTAACAGCATTAACAGGCAGAGGGGGAGCTGGGAAACTGTTGCATCTTGAATAGCCCACCCAATTTAGAGGGAGTGTTTAAGAGGATCATGTAAAAATGTGTTTTAGTCCAAGGTATGTGGTAATTATATGAATGAGGCATGTTAGTGTGCATGCAGCACACAGCTTGAGATGCCTGCCAGAACTAGCTCACCAGTGTGCTTCATCACATTGTTCCAAATACAGTATGTTTGGCATTGAATCAGGAAGCATATCTGCCATAAAAACATATCCTCTGTGCTTACTGGAAGGAACCAAAGAAGATGAAAAAAGACCTACCTGATATTGGCTTGTGGTGGTTATGATCTAGCAAACTTAAAAAAAAAAACTGAAAGGCCATTATTTAACTATTTTACAATTTTGCACATCTTAAAGGGTAACGCCGATATTTTTCAAACTGGGCTCTGTTGATGCTTTTGTTAATCTTTTCATTGTTGAGAAAAAGCACTTTTAATTGGTGTTGAAAGAATGCAGATGACATCAAGGGTTAAACCACTACAAAATGTAACTGTATAGGATAAACAGGTTCTCATTGCCATTGAACAGTCAATAGTGCAGCAGATAATAGAATACAGGTAAACCTCTGTAATGGCCCCTTTCTACATACCACAAAGTTGGGTGAATGAGGCCGAAACAGGCCGAATGGGTGAAACCTGACAAATTCCAGCTGCAGTCAGGAGGGACAGACAGTTGTCCAGCCATGGATGGATGCAGTACAATCCCGCAGTTACAGTTTTGTGCATGATCGTGTGCACACGCACTAGAGCTGTTCATGTTATATATAGTGAAAAAATTATAGTTGTGAGAGACTTCGGGCCACATGTTGTTTTTGTTCCACTTGGGGTTTTATAGGCGCAGACCAAATTTGAACTCAATCAGATAAGAGTTATAGGTCCCCCAGAGTGACACATTTTCATCTCCCTCCGCTGTCAAGGCAAGGCAACGCCACCCTAATGGGAGAAGACTCTGATGCCATTATTTTTCTTTTACAGGTACATGTGACGGCTTCTAATCACAAAAAGTGGTGGTTGATTGGTCACCCAGAAGAGAACATTACTGGAATTACTGGATTACTACATTGCTTGTTTGGGAAAATTGTTGCTTTGTGGGGGACCCCTAAACAATGTCCCATTACAATAAAATTTGGCACAGATCTTACATTTTATTAGTGGAACAAGAACAACATGTAGCCCAAAAGATTTTGTAATATTTGACATTTTGAACAGGTCTAATGCGCACAAACATAGTGTGACCACGGTGAGCGGTGTGATACCACATCACACTCTCACAACAATGGAAGCAATTATATGTTGTACAAAAATCAAAGAACTTTGTAAGACAAAATAATGAAAGACCATAGAACATTATAAGAACAATCATTGTGCTGTTTAAATGTAAGACAGTCATGTTAGGGCCCTGTCCCACTGGGGAGAGGATTAATTGCGCATGAATTTAGTATAAAAATTACGGGCATTCGTTGTCGTCTGCAACAAAAATGGCTAAAGATGACAAATGTCCCAGTATGAATTATGGATATATTAATAATGTATAGCGAATATATGATGAACAATCACGGTTGTATAACGCATGTAGTGAGGAAACAGATCCGACACATTGCGATTATCATGGCAGTATTACGGGTGTATTATGAATGCATAGCGCACGTGTTTGCACGTGCACGGCATCTGCATTGCGGTCATAAAAGAAGCGCACTCGCTCCTTTCGGCATCACTATTCACACCAACAATACAGCCTCTGGAGCAATAGCTGGACTTGGACAAGTTGATTGTAGTAAACAAGCAGTGAACAGGGCGAGTGGTGATGTCAGTAGATCACATCAGAGCGCAGCTCGTCTGAACGATTATAACAAGAAGTTAAATCTGTTATAAACAGGAATAAATACTGTAACAGCTGCAGACAAGAAGGAAAACACATGCAACTATCAAGCCTTGACACTGTAAACAAGTCAAATAATTAACTTTTTAGACAGCTTTTTAGACAGCTGCAGCTTGTTAGCCGTTCGCGCGCGCAGATGCAGCTTCCTCTGTGATTCAGAAGGTGATTAGAGCCGTTTTCAACAGCCAATTTGCAGAATAAAATGATTAATCCGCCACAAAATAATTATTTTATATACACAGCGTCCAGCGCAGAGCGCGTGGTAGCCGGTAGAACAAAGAACGGTGTCCAGATGTGAACACAGTGCATCTGATTTGCATCCGCAGCAAATCAGACGCAAAGCAGATGTAATAAAAATGCTTTATTCATGGCCAATCTGTATGCAGTCGCTACAACTTATTTCAGTTCGTGATGTGGACATGATGGGCACACTGTCCCAGTCTGCTGCCAAACCGCAAATCCCTGTCAGTTGCAGATATCAGCAGATGACGGCGAATATACAGTGCATAGATTGAGTATGTTTGTGTATGTATTGAGTATGTATGGAGTATGTAAGGCAGATGTCATCCGCAGCCAACATTTTGTGCAGCTCAAAAATCCTGGAAATGGAAAAACGTGCCTCTGCAGATAAATGTGGACGTGTGCGGGTGTCAGCCGACTCATACAAGCATGTTTCACAGATATTGCAGATGTTAAGCGAATATGAGCCAATTTTGTGCACAATCCATACGCAAATCCTTCTAAACGCCAGTGGGACTGGGCACTTACCGGTAATGATGTTTAATTGATACTTCATGACTTGAGCTGGGACAGCGTCTGTGTTGGAATTGAGGAAACAAATGATCTCGTCTTGTCTGTAAAAATATTTAATTGCTGTTATAAAGAGCAGACAATACAAGAATTACTGTGATTATTGTGATCTTTTTTGTAGACATGCATGCACCACCATGGTTGATTGGTGGTCCATGGTCCCGAGCACATGCATTGCATTGCGCTGACGTGGTGGCTACAATTTGGAGAGGCGCAAGCCGCAGGACCGGAGTCACTGGCCGTGGGCCATGGTCAGCTCCCTCCCTGCTTGATTTCAACTGACATCCAACCCATGACGTGATTACATGTCAACCACAGTTCCCTGACAAATGCATAACATGCTGTATATAACATGATTGATGTTTGACAGTTCTGAGCTCCAGCTCAGCTGTGTCTGGTGACAGTGCGCCTGCCCTGTCACATGCATTGATTCGCAGTGGGCAGGCAGCATGCTGTGTGCATCTGCACATCTCGTATAACAGCTCTGTTGATCATGATGTCTCAAATACATTGTGTAATCTATGGGAGGGAATGACACTGTATGTGTGAAATGACGTCCATTATGGACATGACAACCTGTCCAGCTGTGTACGCTGAGCTGGATAGCAATCACACTGCACACCACCCACCTTTGGAGCTTTCGGCATATCGGACCTCGATCATGACAGTCGGCCAGTGTTCGACATGGCCGATCATTTTGTGCAGCTCCTTGACTGCGACCCGAATGGTCTGACCTATGTATGACATGCTGTACAAATGTTGCGACCATGGTCAGATAGCAGTAGGACCTCATCTTGACGCAGTTCGATTGGGGTTCCAGCATGAGCGCGATGCGAATGTGGAGTACATGTGCTGTGGCCGAATGGTTGTGCCAACTGCTGTACGAGGCATTCAAGTGCAGCTCTGATTTTTCACAAGTGCCATTTGAATCCTCATTCGTGTGTCATTCGGCCTCATTCGTGTTATGTGTGAAGGGGCTCTAACTCGTACAAGTTGAGGTCCACAAAATCGGACCACGAGTTATCTGAAACCACAAGTTAATGACGTTGACCAAACAAAACTTAAAATCAGCCATATTACAATAGTTTTGACCATTTGAAGTGTGACTCCTTCCTGGATGGAGATGATTTCCTCATCTGGAATAGGTTCGGGATCTTTTTTTTTTAGCAATCCTGTGAATCATTAAACTAGTATTTAGTTGTATAACCACAGTTTTTCATGATTTCTTCACATCTGCGAGGCATTCATTTTGTTGGTTTTGAACCAAGATTTTGCTCATTTACTAGTGTGCTTGAGGTCATTGTCTTGTTGAAACACCCATTTCAAGGGCATGTCCTCTTCAGCATAAGGCAACATGACCTCTTCAAATATTTTGACATATCCATACTGATCCATGAAACCTGGTATGCGATATATAGGCCCAACACCATAGTAGGAGAAACATGCCCATATCATGATGCTTGCACCACCATGCTTCACTGTCTTCACTGTGAACTGTGGCTTGAATTCAGAGTTTGGGGGTTGTCTCACAAACTGTCTGCGGCCCTTGGATCCAAAAAGAACAATTTTGCTATCATCAGTCCACAAAATATTCCTCCATTTCTCTTTAGGCCAGTTGATGTGTTCTTTGGCAAATTGTAACCTCTTCTGCACATGTCTTTTATTTAACAGAGGGACTTTGTGGGGTATTCTTGCAAATAAATTAGATTCACACAGGCGTCTTCTAACTGTCACAGCACTTACAGGTAACTCCAGACTGTCTTTGATCATCCTGGAGCTGATCAATGGGTGAGCTTTTGCCATTCTGGTTATTCTTCTATCCACTTTGATGGTTGTTTTCTGTTTTTTTCTACGCGTCTCTGGTTTTTTTTGTCCATTTTAAAGCATTGGAGATCATTGTAGATGAACAGCCTATAATTTTTTGCACCTGCGTATAAGTTTTCCCATCTCCAATCAACTTTTTAATCAAACTACACTGTTCTTCTGAACAATGTCTTGAACGTCCCATTTTCCTCACGCTTTTAAAGAGAAAAGCATGTTCAATATTGTGAACACCCCCTTTTCTACTTTTTTTTACTAACAGCCCAATTTCATAGCCTTAAGAGTGTGCATATCATGAATGCTTGGTCTTGTTGGATTTGTGAGAATCTACTGAATCTAATGGTACCTTGTTTCCTATGTAATATTATTCAGAACACTACTGTACCTGAAGCTTTTGTACAACAACGATTTCTACATAAATGCAGCATTACAAGGTCTGTCCAAAAAGTAATGGACCTTTTTATTTTTTTCAAAAACTAGATGGATTTGAATCACGTGTGATTGCATCAGCCAAGCTTGAACCTTTGTGCGTATGCGTGAGTTTTTTCACACCTGTCGGTTGCGTCATTCGCCTGTGAGCAGGCTTTTCCCTCTGCTTGGTCTAAAAAAGTAACCGTTACTGACTGCCACAATTTTTTTTCCTGATTTCTTATAGTGTTTCTTAAAGCCAGAAAGTTGCCATTTGAAATTACTTTAGTTTTGTGTCATGTCTGTGATCTGCTTTTTTTCTACAAAATTAAACAACTGAATGAACATCCTCCGAGGCCGGGGATTCCAGGGGTTGTATATATATATATATATATATATATATATATATAAAACCACATCACGCAGCCGCTGTGAAAAATAGAAAATAAAAAAATACATGCCACCCACGGGATTCAAACCTGCAATTCCGCAAAGCCCTGACTGCCAGCCAGAAACGTTACCATTGAGCTACCATCGCTGTCCTGTAAAAGGTGCAGGAAATTGCCTGATACCAAGAAGAACATGGACGTATTTAAGAAAAATACAACCACACACCAGATAAAAACACCGCATTTTATTGAATCCCTCTTATCAAGCAGGCAATACAAGTATGATCCATCTGTTTCTCTGTAGATTACCCATTGTCACAGATGTACAGTCATGAAATGACATGAATGAGAAGCAGGGTGCACTTATCATGTCCACATCTGTTGGTGGTGTGTCCAGCTGGCCCCGCACGAGTGTCTTGTGGATGGTGCACCGCAGGACAGACACCACGTCATGTGGAACAGAGCTCACGTGGGTGACGTGACATTCAGATCGCCTGCTGTGTGTTATGATCTGACGGTCCGTTTCACCTGGGGTAGCCTGTCAATGTGCGCGGGGTGCACTGGCTGTAGCCTATTGCAACAGTGATATATGTTTTTATGTATGTCCACATCGGAGATGAGCCGCTCGTCTAAGACAGTCTCTTCACCCAAATGGATTAATGGGATTATCATCAGATGACAAGGTAAAACCTCTTAAATCATTCTAAAGTCAGTTTTAAGCAGAAACAAGGCCATTTTAAGCAGAAACAAGATGAAACTCGGTGACACTTTGAAATGATCAGCGTGCAGTGAATGCATCAGCTAGCAGCTCATGTAGCTGTCACGCTCTGATTGCTCCCTTCGTCTTTTATGATGAAATAATGCTGAATTTATGTGGAAATGATTGTTGTACAAAAACTTCAGATATCTGTCTCTGAGAAAGATGATGACTAGAGTGCAGTTTAAGCAGAAACAAGGTGATAATCCATGAACCACGGCTAATGACGCATGCGCAGTGAAGGCCAGTCGGACCGAATTTAGGGGGGACCATTCAGTCTTTGACACAGGCGATCAACTGTAACGTCCCTTGTCAACAGGCTATGAGCAAAGTGATCACACATGAATGAGTTCATGCCTTTTCCCTTATCATATATATGTTTTTATTTATTTTCCGCTCTTTCTATCTGTCATGTGGACTACAGTTTAGGTGTTGGAAGGTACATTAGCCTGGCTGACCCGCTGATAACATAGTTCACACAGTGCCGTGCACACTCAGACGTGGCTCGCCGGTCCCCATGAGATCTTGTCTGTACGTACAGTAATTATCAGCATGTCATGAGGGCATGAGAGCCCGCCCACACATCGGGATGTGCGTATACGCTACTTGTTCACATACAGACACACATTAGCACTTATCATACAGTTCATCACTCATCAAGCTAAAGCAAATGTGAATTGAAAACAAAAATTAAATAAAATTAAAAATGAAGAGAAAAATACAAAATTTTAGTAACTCTGGTTTGTACTGTTTTAGGCAAATTTTCTTCCTTTGGTTTACAGGAGGGGAGCTGCAATATGAATGAGACTGAATGGTCGGATTAGGAAGCATCTCTTGTGGCAGACACACTGCCTGTAGCCTTCTCCAGCATATGGAATCTGATTTGGATTTCCAGGTAAAGGTGGTCCTTCTCCTGTTGCTTCTTACGGTGACAGCTGGATTTTCTTTTCTCTATTTGCTGACACCATTCTACTATTTTCAACATTGTGTGCCTCTTCTGGTAATGCCAGCAGATGACACATTTGCTACCAATGGTTGCTTGACCTCAGGGAGGTTTGGTGGATCACTGCGATTCGTATCACACTGGTCAACAACAAAAAAGAAATATTCTTGCATGGACTTTGAGAACTGATTCAGGATCATTTTGGGGTGCTGCATCTGAGTTCAGATTCCTTCATCACATCACGTTTTTTTGCAATCTTCCATAATAATGGATTACGCAAAAGTTCATTCGCTCATGAGTTTGACACCACTAATCATGCACAAAAGCTGCTACAAAAGCAGTTTTTGAACCAGGTTTGCAAATTGTGAACAAGAGCCTTAATATCATCTATGGTGTCAAAGTGGTGTGTGAGACTACAACTTTTGCTTCAATGTTTGACATAACAATATGTTTTCATATTTCAAAAATGTGATGTGACTGGCAAAAACTACCAGCAGATTCCAGTTCAGCACCCCAAATTACCAAAAATTGTGTTGACCAGTGTAATACTTCTACTTCTGTAACTTCTGAAGTCCACTATTTGAAATATAGCTTCAGTCACTTAAAAGTGATTACAAATGATGATCTGATTGAAGATGCCCACAATTAATTAACAGGCTATACAACCCTATCTGCACATTGCTCCTTATTTTGTGATCAGATTACTGTATGTGTCATGCAAATCACAAAGTGGAGTGGGAAACGCCCCCAAACCACATGCAGCGTGCACTTTAAATTACGCTCTAGATCATCAGGTCCTAAATTCATTTGGTCTTTTCCACTGTCACATCTTCACAAACCCTATTCCAGTCAAGCCCAATCTGTTTTTACTGGCACAGTTCAGCGTTTACTGCAGGTGACAGGTCTACAGTCGGGGGTTAAATGGTACCAAGATGGATGTGGGCCCAGAATTTTATGTAGATTTGTCCTTCTCTGAGAGTCTGGAGGGGAGGCGCATCTCCCATTTCTCCCTATAAAGACAGAAAGAAGGTGAGAAAGTGAACGGAAACAGGTGATGACCGCTGTATCCGTTGTCTCTGACCAAAGTTTCCATCTGAACCTGAGTCCCTATTATGATGTCACCCTTTTTACCATCCCGCTGATTAATCCCTTTGTCAATGTGGATCTGAAATTTTCTGCTGCGGATTTAAGAATGCACCCAAGCAATATACAAGCTGATTGCACATAAAGTCACAGGCTTGTTATGTATGTGTGTGTGTGTGTGTGTGTGTGTGTGTAAGCGTGGGTCAAAGAACTTTAGGAATGCCTTGCTGCTCTGTCCCTTTGTGTGGACTTGCTCCTGTGCCAGGACAAAGGAGCCTTCCCTGTAATCCGGGGTGATTTAGTAAACACTGACGTTAAGACTGCTGCAGGCCAACATCTAATTCTGTTGTTTTCTCCGCCAAAGAAAATGTGTATTTCTTTGGAGATGTCTTGAAGCAGATGGAAAAGTGAGGGATATATTTAATCTGACTAAGGCTCATGCTTTGATTGGATCCCAGATTAGGAACGCAGCCTAGCATTTTCAATAATTATTCTCTAGTTGAATTAAATGGATCCTCTTAACATTGAAAACATACGCTTAATGTGCATGTCCACCCAGCATCTGCAGGATCAGTGTGTTTAATCTCAAAATATTTATTAACCAAAAGAGGATCTGAACATGCACAAGCTACATTTAATACAGTGTACAGCAGGGGCATCGAAACGATGAAGTCAAACAAATATTTTCTTTTTAACCCACTGAAGTGCTATGTAGTATTACATGTAGGTTTATTGGCTGTATGTGAAGATAGTTCATATAAATTTGCACACCACAATTTGTATGTCTTAATCTGATATCTCATTTCTGATTCTTGATGTTTGATTTCAGAAAATGAAACCCACTGAACTCAACTGGGACCTGAAATTGGGTGTAATCAGTATTAAAAGTAGCACTGTAGAACACTAAGCGATCAAGCAAGTTTTGAGCTTGAAGATATTTTTAAAAAATGTGATGTTATGATAAATTGTGACGTAAATAAATAATCATATTCAATTGGTGCAGATTGGGAATAATCTTGTGTAAAGGTAGGTAAAAGTGGACCAAAGGGTACAATACAGAGTAATCAGGATATCTTGTCCTTTGCAGCATGAAACCCATGGAAACATTTTTTTTTTAATATTTTAACAGAGAATTGCTAGTTTTTTGGAAAAGTGTGGGGAAAACATGGTAAGAGGAAGTAGTGTTTTCCATACACACAAGTGCACATGGAAAAAAATAATATAATGAGAATCATACGTAATCTTGTGTAATCTAAAATAACCTGTTACAATCATATGTGTCTGACAGGGTGCTGAGTGTGAAGTTGGAAATTGAAGGAGTGATGAGGAATAACATCAGTGCATATGCCACACAGGTAGGTTGCAAGATGAAACTGATTTCTGGAGTGAGTTAGATGAGGTGGTGGAGAGTGTGCCCAAGCATGAAAGAGTGGTGATAGGAGCGGACTTCAAAGGGCATGTTAACGAAGGGAACAGAGGTGATGAGGAAGTAATGGATACATATGGTATGAAGGACAAGAATGTGGAAGGGCAGATAGTAGTTGATTTTGCAAAAAGAATGGGGATGGCTACTTTAGGAAAAGCAAGGAGCACAAGGTGACCTATAAGATTGGAGAAAGGTGCACACAGGTGGACTACATTCTTTGTAGGAGATGCAAGCTAAAAGAAATGGAGACTATAAGGTGGTGGGAGGGGAATGTGTAGCTAGACACCATAGGATGGTGGTTTGTAGGATGACTCTAGAGGTGAAGAAGGAGAAGAGAGTGAGAGCTCAACAAAGGATCAGATGGTGGAAGTTGAAGGAGAAAGATTGTTGTGTGAAATTCAGTGAGCAGGTGAGACAGGCAGTGGATGGAGGGGAAACAGTTTTGGACAACTGGAAAAGTACTGCACATGTGGTGAAGAAGACAGCTAAGAAGGTACTCGGTCTGACATCTGGACACTGGAAGGAAGACAAAGAGACTTGGTGGTGGAATGAAGATGTCCAGGAAGGCATAAGGAGAAAGAGGTTTGGATAATCAGAGAAATGAAGACAATAGACAGGAATACAAGGAGATGCAAAGCAAGGTAAAAAGAAAAGTAGCAAAAGCTAAGGAAAAGGCATATAGCAAGCTGTACAAGAAGTTGAATAGTAAGGAAAGAGCAAAGGACTTGTACCGACTGGCTAGACAAAGGAACAGAGCTGGAAAGGATGTGCAGCAGGTAAAGGTGGTAAAAGATGCAGATGGTAATGTGTTGACAAATGAGGAGAGTGTGTTGAGAAGGTGGAGGGAATATTTTGAGGAGCTGATGAATGAAGAAAATGAGTGAGAGAAAAGGCTGGATGATGTGGACAGAGTAAATCAGGAAGTGCAAGAGATTAGTAAGGAAGAAGTGAGGGCAACTATGAAGAGGAAGAACAGTGGTAAGGCAGTTGGTCCAGATGACATTCCAGTGGAGGCATGGAAATGTCCAGGAGAGATGCCAGTGGAGCTTCAAACCATGTTGTTTAATAAAATCTTGGAAAGTGAGAGGATGCCTGAGAAGAGGAGACGAAGTGTGCTGGTTCCTATTTTTAAGAACAAGGGTGATGTGCAGAGCTGCAGCAACTACAGAGGCATGAATTTGATAAGTCACATCATGAAGGTATGGGAAAGAGTAGTAGAAGCTAGGCTTAGAAAACAGGCAAAGATGTGTGAGCAGCAATATGGTTTCATGTTGAGAAAGAGCACTACGATGCAATGTTTGCTCTGAGAATACTGATGGAGAAATAGTGAGAAGGTCAGAAGGAGTTACATTGTGTGTTTGTGGATTTAGAGAAAGCTTATGACAGGGTGCTAAGAGAAGAGTTGTGGTATTGTATGAGGAAGTCTGGAGTGGCAGAGAAGTATGTGAGGGTAGTGCAGGACATGTACAAAGATAATGTGATAGCGGTGACATGCACAGTAGAATGACAGACTCATTCAAGGTGGAGGTGGGATTACACCAAGGATTAGTTCTTAGTCCTCTCTTGTTCGCAATGGCGATGGACAGGTTGATGGATGAGACCAGAGAGAAGTCTCCATGGACTAGGATGTTTACAGATGATCTGTAGTAAGAGTAGAGAGCAGGTTGAATCTAGCTTGGAATGGTACAGATATGCTCTGGAGAGAAGGGGAATGAAAATCAGTAGGAACAAGACTGAGTACATGTGTGTGAATGACAGGGAGCCTCGCAGAATAGTACAGTTACAAGGAGTAGAAGTGGTGAAAGTAGATGAGTTTAAATACTTGGGGTCACCTGTCCAAAGGAATGGAGAATGTGGTATAGAAGTGATGAAGAGAGTGCAGCCAGGGTGGAGTGGGTGGAGAAAGGTGGCAGGAGTGATTTGTGACTGAAAATTATCTACAAGAGTGAAGGTGAAAGTCTACAAGACAGTAGTTAGTCCAGCTATGTTGTATGGCTTAGCGACATGGCACTAGCAAAAACACAGGAGGCAGAGCTGGAGGTGGCAGAGCTGAAAGTGTTGAGATTCTCTTTTGGAGTGATGAGTATGGACAGGATTAGGAATGAACATATCAGAGGGACAGCTCAGGTGGGACTGTTTGGAGACAAAGTCAGAGAGGTGAGATTGAGATGGTTTGGGCATGTGCAGTGGAGGGACCCAGGGTATATAAGGAGAAGGATGCTGAGGATGGAGCCACCAGGTTTGTGTCACACAGGAAGATACAGAGGACAGGGTGAGATGGAAATGACTGATCTGCTGTGATGA
Organism: Thalassophryne amazonica; assembly: GCF_902500255.1. NCBI lineage: Eukaryota > Metazoa > Chordata > Actinopteri > Batrachoidiformes > Batrachoididae > Thalassophryne > Thalassophryne amazonica. The sequence continues at coordinate 51,963,099 of NC_047104.1, forward strand.
CAGCCAAGAGAAGAAGTCATATGTACAACCCCTGGCAATAATTATGGAATCACCGGCCTTGGAGGATGTTCATTCAGTTGTTTAATTTTGGAAAAAAAAAAAGCAGATCACAGACATGACACAAAACTAAAGTAATTTCAAATGGCAACTTTCTGGCTTTAAGAAACACTATAAGAAATCAGGAAAAATAATTGTGGCAGTCAGTAACGGTTACTTTTTTAGACCAAGCAGAGGGAAAAATATGGACTCACTCAATTCTGAGGAATAAATTATGTAATCACCCTGTAAATTTTCATCCCCAAAACTAACACCTGCATCAAATCAGATCTGCTCGTTAGTCTGCATCTAAAAAGGAGTGATCACACCTTGGAGAGCTGTTGCACCAAGTGGACTGACATGAATCATGGCTCCAACACGAGAGATGTCAATTGAAACAAAGGAGAGGATTATCAAACTCTTAAAAGAGGTTAAATCATCACGCAATGTTGCAAAAGATGTTGGTTGTTCACAGTCAGCTGTGTCTAAACTCTGGACCAAATACAAACAACATGGGAAGGTTGTTAAAGGCAAACATACTGGTAGACCAAGGAAGACATCAAAGCGTCAAGACAGAAAACTTAAAGCAATATGTCTCAAAAATTGAAAATGCACAACAAAACAAATGAGGAATGGATGGGAGGAAACTGGAGTCAGCGTCTGTGACCGAACTGTAAGAAACCGCCTAAAGGAAATGGGATTTCAACTTCAACTTCAACTTTTTTTTCTTGTATAGCGCCAAATCACAACAAACAGTTGCCCCAAGGCGCTCCACATTGCAAGGCAAGGCCATACAATAATTATGAAACACAGTCTACGTCTAAAGCAACATAACCAAGGGATGGTCCAGGGTCACCCGATCCAGCCCTAACTATAAGCCTTAGCGAAAAGGAAAGTTTTAAGCCTAATCTTAAAAGTAGAGAGGGTATCTGTCTCCCTGATCTGAATTGGGAGCTGGTTCCACAGGAGAGGAGCCTGAAAGCTGAAGGCTCTGCCTCCCATTCTACTCTTACAAACCCTAGGAACTACAAGTAAGCCCGCAGTCTGAGAGCGAAGCGCTCTAATGGGGTAATATGGTACTACGAGGTCCCTAAGATAAGATGGGACCTGATTATTCAAAACCTTATAAGTAAGAAGAAGAATTTTAAATTCTATTCTAGCATTAACAGGAAGCCAATGAAGGGAGGCCAACACGGGTGAGATATGCTCTCTCCTGCTAGTCCCCGTCAGTACTCTAGCTGCAGCATTCTGAACCAACTGAAGGCTTTTTAGGGAACTTTTAGGACAACCTGATAATAATGAATTACAATAGTCCAGCCTAGAGGAAATAAATGCATGAATTAGTTTTTCAGCATCACTCTGAGACAAGACCTTTCTGATTTTAGAGATATTGCGTAAATGCAAAAAGGCAGTCCTACATATTTGTTTAATATGCGCTTTGAATGACATATCCTGATCAAAAATAACTCCAAGATTTCTCACAGTATTACTAGAGATCAGGGAAATGCCATCCAGAGTAACGATCTGGTTAGACACCATGCTTCTAAGATTTGTGGGCCAAGTACAATAACTTCAGTTTTATCTGAGTTTAAAAGCAGGAAATTAGAGGTCATCCATGTCTTTATGTCTGTAAGACAATCCTGCAGTTTAGCTAATTGGTGCGTATCCTCTGGCTTCATGGATAGATAAAGCTGGGTATCATCTGCGTAACAATGAAAATTTAAGCAATACCGTCTAATAATACTGCCCAAGGGAAGCATGTATAAAGTGAATAAAATTGGTCCTAGCACAGAACCTTGTGGAACTCCATAATTAACTTTAGTCTGTGAAGAAGATTCCCCATTTACATGAACAAACTGTAATCTATTAGACAAATATGATTCAAACCACCGCAGCGCAATGCCTTTAATACCTATGACATGCTCTAATCTCTGTAATAAAATTTTATGGTCAACAGTATCAAAAGCAGCACTGAGGTCCAACAGAACAAGCACAGAGATAAGTCCACTGTCCGAAGCCATAAGAAGATCATTTGTAACCTTCACTAATGCTGTTTCTGTACTATGATGAATTCTAAAACCTGACTGAAACTCTTCAAATAGACCATTCCTCTGCAGGTGATCAGTTAGCTGTTTTACAACTACCCTCTCAAGAATCTTTGAGAGAAAAGGAAGGTTGGAGATTGGCCTATAATTAGCTAAGATAGCTGGGTCAAGTGATGGCTTTTTAAGTAATGGTTTAATTACTGCCACCTTAAAGGCCTGTGGTACATAACCAACTAACAAAGATAGATTGATCATATTTAAGATTGAAGCATTAAATAATGGTAGGACTTCCTTGAGCAGCCTGGCAGGAATGGGGTCTAATAAGCATGTTGATGGTTTGGATGAAGTAACTAATGAAAATAACTCAGACAGAACAATCGGAGAGAAAGAGTCTAACCAAATACCGGCATCACTGAAAGCAGCCAAAGATAACGATACATCTTTGGGATGGTTATGAGTAATTTTTTCTCTAATAGTCAAAATTTTGTTAGCAAGAAAGTCATGAAGTCATTACTAGTTTAAAGTTAATGGAATACTCAGCTCAATAGAGCTCTGACTCTTTGTCAGCCTGGCTACAGTGCTGACAAGGAAACCTGGGGTTGTTCTTATTTTCTTCAATTAGTGATGAGTAGAAAGATGTCCTAGCTTCACGAAGGGCTTTCTTATAGAGCAACAAACTCTTTTTCCAGGCTAAGTGAAGATCTTCTAAATTAGTGAGACGCCATTTCCTCTCCAACTTACGGGTTATCAGCTTTAAGCTACGAGTTTGTGAGTTATACCACGGAGTCAGACACTTCTGATTTAAAGCTCTCTTTTTCAGAGGAGCTACAGCATCCAAAGTTGTCTTCAATGAGGATGTAAACTATTGACAAGATACTCTAACTCCCTTACAGAGTTTAGGTAGCTACTCTGCTCTGTGTTGGTATATGACATTAGAGAACATAAAGAAGGAATCATATCCTTAAACCTAGTTACAGCGCTTTCTGAAAGACTTCTAGTGTAATGAAACTTATTCCCCACTGCAGGGTAGTCCATCAGGGTAAATGTAAATGTTATTAAAAAATGATCAGACAAAAGGGAGTTTTCAGGGATACTGTTAAGTCTTCTATTTCCATACCATAAGTCAGAACAAGATCTAAAATATGATTAAAGTGGTGGGTGGACTCATTTACTTTTTGAGCAAAGCCGATAGAGTCTAATAATAGATTAAATGCAGTGTTGAGGCTGTCATTCTCAGCATCTGTGTGGATGTTAAAATCGCCCACTATAATTATCTTATCTGAGCTAAGCACTAAGTCAGACAAAAGGTCTGAAAATTCACAGAGAAACTCACAGTAACGACCAGGTGGACGATAGATAATAACAAATAAAACTGGTTTTGGGACTTCCAATTTGGATGGACAAGACTAAGAGACAAGCTTTCAAATGAATTAAAGCTCTGTCTAGGTTTTTGATTAATTAATAAGCTGGAATGGAAGATTGCTGCTAATCCTCCGCCCCGGCCCGTGCTACGAGCATTCTGACAGTTAGTGTGACTCGGGGGTGTTGACTCATTTAAACTAACATATTCATCCTGCTGTAACCAAGTTTCTGTTAGGCAGAATAAATCAATACGTTGATCAATTATTATATCATTACCAACAGGGACTTAGAAGAAAGAGACCTAATGTTTAATAGACCACATTTAACTGTTTTAGTCTGTGGTGCAATTGAAGGTGCTATATTATTTTTTCTTTTTGAATTTTTATGCTTAAATAGATTTTTGCTAGTTATTGTTGGTCTGGGAGCAGGCACCGTCTCTACGGGGATGGGGTAATAGGGGGATGGCAGGGGGAGAGAAGCTGCAGAGAGGTGTATAAGACCACAGCTCTGCCTCCTGGTCCCAACGCTAGACAGTCACAGTTTGGAGGATCCCAAAAAATTGGCCAGATTTCTAGAAATGAGAGCTGCTCCCTCTAAAGTGGGATGGATGCCGTCTCTCCTAACAAGACCAGGTTTTCCCCAGAAGCTTTGCCAATTATCAATGAAGCCCACCTCATTTTTTGGACACCACTCAGACAGCCAGCAATTCAAGGAGAACATGCGGCTAAACATGTCACTCCCGGTCTGATTGGGGAGGGGCCCAGAGAAAACAACAGAGTCCGACATGTTTTTGCAAAGTTACACACCGATTTAATGTTAATTTTAGTGACCCTCCGATTGGCGTAACCGAGTGTCATTACTGCCGACGTGAATTACAATCTTACCAAATTTACGCTTAGCCTTAGCCAGCAATTTCAAATGTCCTTCGATGTCGCCTGCTCTGGCCCCCGGAAGACAATTGACAATGGTTGCTGGTGTCGCTAACTTCACATTTCTCAAAACAGAGTCGCCAATAACCAGAGTTTGATCCTCGGCGAGTGTATCGTCGAGTGGGGAAAAACGGTTAGAGATGTGAACGGGTTGACGGTGTACACGGGGCTTCTGTTTAGGGCTACGCTTCCTCCTCACAGTCACCCAGTCAGCCTGCCTTCCCGACTGCACGGGGTCTGCCAGGGGGGAACTAACGGCGGCTAAGCTACCTTGGTCCGCACCGACTACAGAGGCCTGGCTAGCTGTAGAATTTTCCACGGTGCGGAGCCGAGCCTCCAATTCGCCCAGCCTGGCCTCCAAAGCTACGAATAAGCTGCACTTATTACAAGTACCGTTACTGCTAAAAGAGGCCGAGGAATAACTAAACATTTCACACCCAGAGCAGAAAAGTACGGGAGAGACAGGAGAAGCCGCCATGCTAAACGGCTAAGAGCTAGTAGCTACGCTAAGCTAGCGGATTCCCAAACAGGGAATCCGACACTAGACAGGCTGTGGAGCAGCACAGGTAACGCACGACAACAGTGCTAAAATAGAATAAAAATCCACTAGACAGGCTGTGGAGCAGCACAGGTAACGCACAACAACAGTGCTAAAAAATAAAATAAATAAAAATAAAATCCACAGGACAGGCTGTGGAGCAGCACAGGCAACGCACGACAACAGTGCTAAAACAAAATAAAAATCCATAGACAGGCTGTGGAGCAGCACAGGTAACGCACGACAACAGTGCTAAAAAATAAAATAAAAATAAAAATTCCACTGGACAGGCTGTGGAGCAGCACAGGCAACGCACGACAACAGTGCTAAAACAAAATAAAATCCACTGGACAGGCTGTGGAGCAGCACAGGTACGCACGACAACAGTGCTAAATCAAAATCCACTGGACAGGCTGTGGAGCAGCACAGGTAACACACGACAACAGTGCTAAACAAAATAAAAACCCACTAGACAGGCTGTGGAGCAGCACAGGTAACGCACAAAAACAGTGCTAAAAAATAAAATAAAATAAAAATAAAAATCCACTGGACAGGCTGTGGAGCAGCACAGGCAACGCACGACAACAGTGCTAAACAAAATAAAAATCCACTAGACAGGCTGTGGAGCAGCACAGGTAACGCACGACAACAGCGCTAAATAAAAATCCACTGGACAGGCTGTGGAGCAGCACAGGTAACGCACGACAACAGCGCCAAAAAAAAAAAAAAATAAATAAATAAAAAATAAAATAAAAATAAAATCCACTAGACAGGCTGTGGAGCAGCACAGGTAACGCACAACAACAGTGCTAAAAATAAAATAAAATAAAAATAAAATCCACAGGACAGGCTGTGGAGCAGCACAGGCAACGCACGACAACAGTGCTAAAACAAAATAAAAATCCACTAGACAGGCTGTGGAGCAGCACAGGTAACGCACGACAACAGTGCTAAAAAATAAAATAAAAATAAAAATCCACTGGACAGGCTGTGGAGCAGCACAGGCAACGCACGACAACAGTGCTAAAACAAATAAAAATCCACTGGACAGGCTGTGGAGCAGCACAGGTAACGCACGACAACAGTGCTAAATCAAAATCCACTGGACAGGCTGTGGAGCAGCACAGGTAACGCACGACAACAGTGCTAAAACAAAATAAAAATCCACTAGGACAGGCTGTGGAGCAGCACAGGTAACGCACAACAACAGTGCTAAAAAATAAAATAAAATAAAAATAAAAATCCACTGGACAGGCTGTGGAGCAGCACAGGCAACGCACGACAACAGTGGTAAAAAATAAAATAAAAATCCACTGGACAGGCTGTGGAGCAGCACAGGCAACGCACGACAACAGTGCTAAAACAAAATAAAAATCCACTAGACAGGCTGTGGAGCAGCACAGGTAACGCACGACAACAGCGCTAAATAAAAATCCACTGGACAGGCTGTGGAGCAGCACAGGTAACGCACGACAACAGCGCCAAAAAAAAAAATAATAAAATAAAATAAAAATAAAAATAAAAATCCACTGGACCAGGCTGTGGAGCAGCACAGGTAACGCACGACAACAGTGGTAAAAAATAAATAAAAATCCACTGGACAGGCTGTGGAGCAGCACAGGTAACGCACGACACAGTGCTAAAAAATAAAATAAAAATCCACTAGACAGGCTGTGGAGCAGCACAGGTAACGCACGACAACAGTGCTAAAAAAATAAATAAATAAATAAAAATAATAATAATAATATAAAATAAAAATCCACTGGACAGGCTGCAGAGCAGCACAGGTAACACCACGACAACAGTGGTAAAAAATAAAATAAAAATCCACTAGACAGGCTGTGGAGCAGCACAGGTAACACACGACAACAGTGCTAAAAAAAAAATAAAAAATAAAATCAAAATCCACTGGACAGGCTGTGGAGCAGCACAGGTAACGCACGACAACAGTGCCAAAAAATAAAATAAAAATCCACTGGACAGGCTGTGGAGCAGCACAGGTACGCACGACAACAGTGCCAAAAAACAAAACAAAATCCACTGAACAGGCTGTGGAGCAGCACAGGTACCACACGACAACAGTGCCAAAAATAAAAAAAAAATCCACTGGACAGGCTGTGGAGCAGCACAGGTAACACACGACAACAGTGGTAAAAAATAAAATAAAAATCCACTGGACAGGCTGTGGAACAGCACAGGTAACGCACGACAACAGTGCTAAAAATAAAATAAAAATCCACTGAACAGGCTGTGGAGCAGAACAGGTAACGCACGACAACAGTGCTAAAAATAAAATAAAAATCCACTGGACAGGCTGTGGAGCAGCACAGGCAACGCACGACAACAGCGCTAAAATAAAATAAAAATCCACTGAACAGGCTGTGGAGCAGCACAGGTAACAACACGACAACCGTGCTAAAAAAAATAAATAAAAATCCACTGAACAGGCTGTGGAGCAGCACAAGGTAACACACAACACAGTGCTAAAAAATAAAATAAAATCCACTGAACAGGCTGTGGAACAGCACAGGTAACGCACGACAACAGCTGCTAAAAAATAAAATAAAAATCCACGGACAGGCTGTGGAACAGCACAGGAACACACGACAACAGTGCTAAAAATAAAATAAAAATCCAGCTGACAGGGCTGTGGAACAGCACAGGTAACGCACGAACACAGTGCTAAAAAATAAATAAAAATCCACTGGACAGGCTGTGGAACAGCACAGGTAACGCACGACAACAGTGCTAAAACATAAAATAAAAATCACACTGAACAGGCTGTGGAGCAGAACAGGTAACGCACGACAACAGCGCTAAAATAAAATAAAAATCCACTGAACAGGCCTGTGGAGCAGCACAGGTAACACACGACAACAGTGCTTAAAAATAAAATAAAATCCACTGAACAGGCTGTGGAGCAGCACAGGTAACGCACGACAACAGTGCTAAAAAATAAAATAAAAATCCACTGAACAGGCTGTGGAGCAGCACAGGTAACGCACGACAACAGTGCTAAAAAATAAAATAAAAATCCACTGAACAGGCTGTGGAGCAGCACAGGTAACGCACGACAACAGTGCTAAAAAATAAATAAAATCCACTGAACAGGCTGTGGAGCAGCACAGGTAACGCACGACAACAGTGCAAAAAAAAAATAAAAAATCCACTGAACAGGCTGTGGAGCAGCACAGGTAACACACGACAACAGTGCTAAAATAAAATAAAAATCCACTGAACAGGCTGTGGAGCAGCACAGGTACACACGACAACAGTGCTAAATAAAATAAAAATCCACTAGGCAAGCTGTGGAGCAGCACGACAACAGTGCTAAAATAAAATAAAATCCACTAGGCAAGCTGTGGAGCAGCACAGGTAACACACGACAACAGTGCTAAATAAAATAAAAATCCACTAGGCAAGCTGTGGAGCAGCACAGGTAACGCACGACAACAGTGCTAAAAAATAAAATAAAAATCCACTGGACAGGCTGTGGAGCAGCACAGGTAACACACGACAACAGTGCTAAAATAAAATAAAAATCCACTAGGCAAGCTGTGGAGCAGCACGACAACAGTGCTAAAATAAAATAAAAATCCACTAGGCAAGCTGTGGAGCAGCACGACAACAGTGCAAAAAAATAAAAAAAAATCCACTGAACAGGCTGTGGAGCAGCACAGGTAACACACGACAACAGTGCTAAAAATAAAATAAAAATCCACTGGACAGGCTGTGGAGCAGCACAGGTAACACACGACAACAGTGCTAAAATAAAATAAAAATCCACTGAACAGGCTGTGGAGCAGCACAGGTAACGCATGACAACAGTGCTAAAAAATAAAATAAAAATCCACTGGACAGGCTGTGGAGCAGCACAGGTAACACACGACAACAGTGCTAAAATAAAATAAAAATCCACTAGGCAAGCTGTGGAGCAGCACGACAACAGTGCTAAAAAATAAAACAAAAATAAAAACGAAAGCGTTAGCAAGCTAGTTATAGTTAGCCTGCCAACGCTGATGAAGGCCAGCTGATAAAAGAGCTCCGTCGCGATGCTTCAACCGTAGAGGTCTTCCTTAGGCGTTGGAGCACGGTGAAAAAGTAAAAAAAAGTAAAAAAGTAAAAAGTCTTGAAAAGACTGTTAATTCAAAGAACTCAAACAGCTCAGTTCAAACAGCTAACAGATACAGCAGAACACCGCTGTGCTCCGGAACAGGAAGTCCAAAACATAACATACAGAAATTTACATACAGAAAGCTAAACGGAAAGCCATCATTAACACTCTAAACAGAAAAAAAAAACAAGGTTACAATGGGCTAAGGAAAAGCAATCGTGGACTGTGGATGACTGGATGAAAGTCATATCAGTGATGAATCTCGAATCTGCATTGGGCAAGGTGATGATGCTGGAACTTTGTTTGGTGCCGTTCCATGAGATTTATAAAGATGACTGCCTGAAGAGAACATGTAAATTCCACAGTCATTGATGCTATGGGGCTGCATGTCAGGTAAAGGCACTGGGGAGATGGCTGTCATTACATCATCAATAAATGCACAAGTTTACATTGATATTTTAGACACTTTTCTTATCCCATCAATTAAAAGGATTGTTGGGGATGATGAAATCATTTTCAAGATGATAATGCATCTTGCTATAGAGCAAAAACTGTGAAAACATTCCTTGCAAAAAGACACATAGGGTCAATGTCATGGCCTGCAAATAGTCCGGATCTTAATCCAATTGAAAATCTTTGGTGGAAGTTGAAGAAAAGGGTCCATGACAAGGCTCCAACCTGCAAAGCTGATCTGGCAACAGCAATCAGAAAAAGTTGGAGCCAGACTGATGAAGAGTACTGTTTGTCACTCATTAAGTCCATGCCTCAGAGACTGCAAGCTGTTATAAAAGCCAGAGGTGGTGCAACAAATACTCAGAATTGAGTGATTCCATATTTTTTTTCCCTCTGCTTGGTCTAAAAAGTAACCGTTACTGACTGCTAAAATTTTTTTTCTGATTTCTTATAGTGTTTCTTAAAGCCAGAAAGTTGCCATTTGAAATGACTTTAGTTTTGTGTTATGTCTGTAATCTCTTTTTTTCTACAAAATTAAACAACTGAATGAACATCCTCCGAGGCCAGTGATTCCATCATTTTTGCCAGGGGTTGTATTCAGACAAGCAATGGTAAGAGCAGTTTATATATATATATATATATATATTCTTGATAGATAGATAGATAGTAGATAGATAGATAGATAGATAGATAGATAGATAGATAGATAGATAGATAGATAGATAGATAGATAGATAGATAGATAGATAGATGGCACAAAATGGCTTTAAACCACAAATAGCCATATGTGAGACCATGAGCCAATTATATATAATATATATATATATATATATATATATATAGATATATATATATATATATATATATATATTATATATATATATATGGCTCATGTAGCTTTGGAACAAACTAGCTAGTTAGTTGGATATCTAATCAGACATGTAATTACTACGTCTTCATAGGATCCTTGGGTATTGTTGGAATGAGTTTGTATTAAACGAGCACGCTACTTAGCGAGTGTCAGCTAAGATATTTGGACACCTGACGTATTTCTCTGTACATGATGTCACATGTTGTTGTTATTACTAATTGATGGTACAGAGGTCAGATCATTCACCCTCACAAGTCTCTATGTGTAGGCGTGGAGCCGTGTAACATTGCTTCCTGTTGTGAATGAAGCCCAGTTGCCCTGCTCACTTAAGCTCCATTGTTCTTTTTTATCACTGACCATTTTAATAAATCTTAGGTGGTAATCTTGCAGCGCTGCCCACCAGACACTCTTTAAGTTACATGTACAACCAGCTACCTGATACCACAATGGCCTCTTCAGCTGACTTTATCTTACGAGTGTCAACAATGAAAGCAGCTGCCCGTCGCACATAAGGTCAAGTTAATCCTACCTGCCCCCTACCTCCCCTGCTCCATCCAAGAGGTGTAAAGGAGGAGTAAAGGAGGAAAATGAGGTTCAGCTGGGGGTGGGGGTTACTAAGTTTCCTTCCCAGATTTTATCAGTACAGGGAACAACCTGGTCTCCTCTTATCACTGTGGAAATGACACTTTGGTTTGGTGAGTCTTTATTGTTTAATAAAGAATGGGAAGGAAAAAACTCCCAGAAAAGCAGTGAAAGAGATTTTAAAAAAGCATGTGTTTCAGAAGTCATTAAGAGGGACTCAGCTGAGCCTGCTGTGGACTTGATTTACACTGGCCAGTAAGCCGTTGGTGGGTGTAAATAATGTATTAATTTTTAAAGAGTTTTTTTTCCTCTTGTCTTGATGATAAAAAAAAATCTCCATCTGGTCAAGTGTGAAGTAGGACAGAGCTAGATTAGAGAATGTTCTGTGTTATCTCATCTGAGCATGAGCTTAATGTCTGCACAATCAATGCTCCTCCAACAAGTGGTTCATTAAAACAGAATAACACAATGTTTAATGCCGCGTATTACTGATGTGTACTGGCTCTAAAACTGACAAGAGGAAAATCAAAGCACAAAGCGGGATATGGATTCACACTTCTGTCATGACTCAATTAACACTGTGAACGGACAAATATCGGACTCAGAATGAGTGTGCATGTCTCACTCAATCATTGCACATAACATTGTGTTTGTTGAAGAAATGGAATCATCCACCATCATCCATCATTTTCTATACCAGCTTACTCCAATTAAGGGTCACAATGTGGGGTAAAGCAAAGCAGTACCATACTATGCCAGTAAGCTAACCATACAAGAGGTAGAATAATGCTCCCGGTGTGTAGTGAGTACCTTGTATGGCAGTACCCTCACATCGGGGTGAATTAAGGCATTATTGTAAAGCACTTTGAGCGTCTGATGCAGATGGAAAAGTCCATTTACCATGTTACCATTTATTCACCCTAGGACACAAAGTAGTCCTGTGCCCTGAGAATGCAGAGCCTGGGCTGGTACGTATGGTTTAATTAGGTCAGCTAAGTAGAGAGCTGCTCTTCCATGCATAAATTCCATCAATAACAGAACCTTAAAATCTGACCTCACAGAGACAGGAAGCCAGTGAAGAGATGCCAAAATAAGTGTAATATGGTTTAACTTTCTGCTTCAACTCAACTCAACTTTATTTATAAAGCACTTTAAAATCAGCTGCAGCTGAAACAAAGTGCTGTACACGAAGAGACATATAAAAGGTAACAAACCACAAAGACAAATAAAAACAAAAAACAAATAAAAACAGTTAAAACAGCCAAAACAGATCGAGAATCTCATTCTGGGTTAAAAGCCAGTACATAAAAGTGGGTTTTAAGTTTGGTTTTAAAAATAGAAAGTGAATCTTCTGTTTTTAAACCAAAAATTCTGTTTCTGTGAAACAGAATCTTCCTGTCAAGATTCTGGCAGCAGTATTTTGAACCAATTGGAGACCCCTAATGCTGAACTGTGTAAATCAGAAATAGAATATTGAAGTAGTTCAGTCTAGAAGAGACAAATGTATGGATCAGTGTCTCTGCATCAGCCATAGACAGGATGGGGCAAATCTTTGCTGTGTTTCACAGGTGGAAGAAAGCAGTCCTCGTAATATCTGTAATTTGTTGGTCAAAGGACAGCGTGGGATCAAAAATCACCCCAAGGTTGCTCACTTTGTCATGTGTTGTATGATACACGAGCCAAGGCTAATTGTTAGCTGGTCAAGCTGATGCCGATGTCTCACTGGACCAAGACCAATCATGTCGGTCTTGTCCGAGTTTAAAAGTAAGAAATTGCTGGACATCCACACTGACACAAAGCAATCCTCGAAAGAGTTTATGTGTACGAGATTACCAGCAGTTGTCGGCATGTACAACTGAGTGTCATCAGCTTAGCAATGAAAAGTAATCCCATAAAGCCACAGTATGTGCCCAAGGGGTGCTATATAAGGAAGAAAGCAGGGGGCCTAAGACAAACCCCTGTAGAACCCCATATTTCATGTCACCAAGGTTAGAGGTAGTGTTGTTGTACAAGACACAATGACAGCGACTGGTTATGTACAATGTTAACCATGCAAGGGCATTCCCAAAAATGATTTTGCAGCATGAAACCCAAAAATGATTTTCCAGCCTATCAAGTAGAATACGATGATCCATCAAATCAAATGCAGCAGTAAGATCTAACAGCACCAGAACTGTAGTTGTGCCTGAATCCACTGCAAGCAGAAGATCATTTACCACTTTAGTGAGAACTGCCTTTGTGGAATGATATGTTCTAAATACAGACTGCAGTGGCTCAAAGGGATTATTCTTGACAAGGTGGTCCATGAGCTGCTGTGAAACCACTTTTTCTGGAATTGTAGAACAAAATGATAGGTTTGATATTGGCCTATAATTTTTTTTCAATACACTAAGGTCAAGATTTGATTTCTTTAGTAATGGTTTAATCACTGCAGATCTGAAACATTTAGGAACTGACCCTGAGGTTAGTGACAGAGTAATAATTTCCAACACAATAAGCCCAAGAGTGGGCCACAGGTCCTTAAACAGTTTTGTTGGTACTGGGTCGAACAGACAGGTTGTGCTTTTAGCAGACATTACAAGTTTCATCATCATGCTGAGTGAAATAATATCAAACTTGTGAAATCAGGTGGCCAGATTTAGGCATGTTGGATAGATTTAACATACTGTCATCTATTTTGAAAAATCATAAATATTTGTTTGGCAGCCGAAATGGAAACGACTGGGGGGTGTGTGTGTGTGTGGCTGCAATCGAAAATTCCCTTCTGTATGTGCGTTTCTAATGTTTAACAAAAGAATGAAAATTATTTTAAAGGGCCAATCAGTTTGGCATCCACATTTTCAAATTAAGGACAATAATCTGATAATTTTTCATTTTAAGATATGTGCTGTCTTTGAATTAAAGCGATTGTTGAGTACCTTCAAGCACAATCCAGTAGTCTATATTGTAACATTATTAACAACAGTGAGAGAAAACAGAAGAGCAGAGTTACTGTTAACGGAAAGAGGGTGACAGCCGCGTCGAAAAAGGAAGAGGCTTAAAAAATGAGGGAGGAATAAAAAGAGAGCAGAAAGGGGGAGGGCGGGAGGAATCAAGAAGCATGCCAGTGTGTGGTGGTGGTGTGGGGGGGCTAATGGGGGTCCTGAGGTTGTGAGCATTTCTCTTTGTTCAATGAATGACTCTGCAAATATGACAATAATCACAGCGGAAATCAATCTGAGAGGAGGCGACTGTGAGCCGCTGATAATGCATCAATCAATTTAATGTTTAGACTTTAATTATCCAAAGGCAGCGAGCATTCTTTAACTGACAAAGAGAGGAGGCCGGAAAACGAGCATGGTGCTTTTGCATAGAACACTTACATCAAACAAGCCACCGAGGTGGGCGGAGCCATCAGTCGATTTCCCACCAACTCCCTGTTTGCCTTTATTACCTAACGCTTACAGGAGCCGCCGACACCCAAGACAAACTCTATTCTGAGTGCTTGGTCAGACTAACTATAGTCAGGTTCATAAGTTTAATATCTGTATGTCGTGTCAATTTTCAGCTTTAATCCAATGGTTTTAACATAAAATCACATCAACCATTTAGGAATTACAGCTATTTTGTAGACAGTCTGTTTTTAGAGTCCTTATGTTACTGGACAAGCAACATAGTAGAATTATTGTCAATACAAATCATCACTTTTTCAGACATTTTTGTTTGGCTAAGTCGGGAGATGGATACATGAACAGTTCCAAGTTGCAGATATGTTTTGGACATCATTTACATTAATCCATAAGAAATCCAAACAGCACGGTAGTGTATGGTAGGTCTGCATGACAAAGCACTTCTCAAAAAACTGAGTGATTGTGCAGGATGGAGATGCGTGAGGGAAGCCATCAAGACACCCATGATGACGCTGAAGGAGTTATTTATACTTCTGTGGCTGTAATTTGAGATTTGTACATCTTTTTTTTCCTGAAGAACTGTGTATAAAAAAGGTAATTCCTAAATGGTTAATGTGATATTTTGTTAAACCCCTTAAATTAAAGCTGAAAGTTTACACTACACATACATATATGATTGTTTTATTTCAGCTACATTTTGATGGTGTAAAGATGTGAAATTACAACAATTGTCATTTTCCAGATACTTGTGGATCTGACTTGTATGCATTTGATATTGTCTGAAGTAATTTCTGCCATCCATTGCTATTAATTAAGATTATGGCTCATAGGTCCTAATATGTTCCTCTATCTAAGGGATCATTAAAGATTGTAGCACCCTGGCCATTTGACTAAAATTCCAATGAATGCACATGGTTAGATATCAGACAAATCCTATTTATTAGACCAGGATTTTATTTAATTAAAAATTATAATGGGGTTTTGGGTCATATTTTCAACTCTACAGAGGTTAATAATAGAATACAAGAATACTGAGTTTTAAATGGACTGCATTTATATACCACTTTTCCATCTGTATCACGTGCACAGCACTTTACAAATAGCCTCACATTCACCCCAATGTGAGGGTGCTGCCATACAAGGTGCTCACTACACACTGGGAGCAACTAAGGGATTAAGGACCTGGCCCAAGGGCCCTTAGTGATTTTTCAGTCAGGCTGGGATTTGAGCAGAGGATCCTCTGTTCTCAAGTCTTAATTATTAGACCACCATGTCCCCTTGTGATTGGTTATTGGGTGAATTAGCATGCCAAGACATGCAGATGAGGTGTATCACTTCCATTATAAAGAGGCATCAGCTACAAAGTTGGACATCTAGTGCATTTCTCCGTGCATTATCCAGCACGCAGGTGTCTCAGTACTGAGGACCGCAGTGGCTGTAGAAGGCCAAGAGGATGTGCACTTTTCACCTGGCTGCGGCAGATAATTTTTTTTTTAAAGAGTTGCAGTTAAATTGGATGTCTGCCTTTGTTCTCGTTATTGATGAGTTTACATTGGAAATCAAATTATTCTGGATCCACTTGTAGATCAGGATGGACTTCAAAGCTGTTCAACTCTGCCTTGACTGATGGCTCTATACGTGGCTGTGGCACATAGATGGTTAGGACCTGGTCCCACTGGCGTTTAGGAGGATTTGCATATGGATTGCGCACAAAATTGTCTCATATTCGCTTAACATTCGCAATATGCGTGAAACATGCTTGTATGAGTTGGCCGACACCTGGACACATCCGCAATTATCCACAGAGGCACGTTTTTCTGTTACCAGGATTTTTGAGCTGCACAAAATTTTGGCTGCGGATGACATCCGCCTTACATACACAATACATACTCAAGCTATGCGCTGTATATCAGCCATTATCTGCTGATATCCGCAACTGACGGGGATTTGCGGCTTGGCAGCGGACTGGGACAGTGTGTAAAATGGATATTTGCATGCCCATCATGTCCACATCACAAACTAAAAGAAGTTGTAGCGACTGCATACATATTGGCCACGAATAAAGCGTTTTTATTACATCTGCTTTGCATCTGATTTGCGGTGGATGAAAATCAAATGCGTTGTGTTCACAGCTGGACGCCGTTCTTTGTTCTACCGGCGGCCAAGCGGTCTGTGCTGGATGCTGCGTATAAAATAATTATTTTGTGGTGGATTAATCATTTTATTCTGCAAGTTGGCTATTGAAAATGGCTCTAATCATCTCCTGAATCACAGAGGAAGCTGCAGGTGGGTGCCTACGCGCGAACGGCTAACAACCTGCAGAAAGCATTTTGAGCCGTCTAAAAAGGTAATTATTTGACTTGTTTACATTGTCAAGGCTTGATAAAACAGTTGCGTGTTTTTTCCTTCTTGTCTGCAGCTGTTACAGTATTTATTCCTATGTTTATAACAGATTTACTTTCTTGTTATAATCATTCAGATGAGCTGTGCTCTGGTGCGATCTGCTGACTTCACCACTCGCCCTGTTCACTGCTTCTTTACTCCAGTCAACTTGTCCAAGTCCAGCAACTGCTCCAGAGGCTGTATTGTTGGTGTGAATAGTGATGCCGAAAGGAGCGAGTGCACTTCTTTTATGACTGCAATGCAGATGCCGTGCATGCGCAACATGTGCGCGATGCATTCATAATACACCCGTAATACTGCTTGTTAATCGCAATGCTTCGGATGCGTTTCCTCACTACATGCGTATACAACCGTGATTGTTCATCATGTATTCGCTATACATTATTATATATCTGTAATTCATACTGGGACATTTGTCATTTTTGGCCATTTTTGTTGCGGACAACAACGAACGCCCGTACTTTGTGTGCTCAATTCATGCGCAACTAATCCTCTCCCCAGTGGGACTGGGCCCTTACTTTCGTGAGATGGGATGGACTGGATATCTGTCTGGGTGGCTGCCATCCAGGACAAGCTCAGATCTGTGGTCTGGGGATGTGGCAAAGTGTAGCACCAGCCCATGGTCCCTGTATAGATTATTTAATGTACTGATTTTCACTGCAAATCCTTGAAGAATTAATAAATTCTTAATAGGCCCTGAAGCCCATTGGTACTGACATTTATCCTCGCATTCCATGCCTTGAAGAGGATGGGAGTTCCACTACCCTCCATGAACAGATGCCAGGCTGACCCAGGTTACTTGACCAGCCATGGCAGGTGACCATTTACAGCTGCATGGACTGAGATCATGCAGATGAAATATCTTGTCCAATGACACAGAGAGGTAGCATGACCAGAATCAAATCCTGGTCCACTGAGCAACTTGCTTTACCCAAATCCATATCAATAACTGATTTATATTGGAATAAAATCAAGAATACAACAAAACCATCCATCAAGATCTGTGAAACTTTAGAATCAAACTTCTCAAAGTCACACATATTTCTTTTCCTTCTCAGAAATTGCAGGAATGCAATTCTCAAGGCTCTGAGAACACCGAGAACCACCTCAGTCGCAGCTATCCGGACACCGCTCACACCGCTGTAATATCAGACTCAGCAGCTCCATTGAATAAAAATCCCTTGTCTGAATGACACAACCACAAAGCCGCCATGGAGGACCACTTGTGCATGGAGCCGTGCTTAGCCCTGGCCCCCGATCACACTGACATATCCCACAGGTACTAATTACCGCATCGTCTCCACCGAAGAGATGTGTGAGAAATAACATAGAAGATTAACATTTGGATGCCTGCACTGGGATAATTGGGACACAACTAAGAGGGAGGTCCAACAAGTGTGTTTTAGTTGATAACATGGCTTTAGGTAACAAAGGGAGCTGTAAAGAACATCAAAAAAGAAAGAAGGCAAAACATAACCTTAGAACATCGAGAGGGCCAGTTTAGGAGGGATAAAAGAACTTGACAATTTCAAGTTTAAAAACTAGTTGTCAGTGGACAATTACTCAAGGAGTTCCTTCAGTTGTGGATAAAGGCTTACCAATAGAGCTCCTCATATTGTGTGTTTGATCATCGTTCCATTGTCCAGCGAATTACCAGTTTTATCTTCAAAGATGACCCATCCAGAGCTGGGTGGAAACCGTAACATTCCCATGCCTCTTTAATAAACCATTTAAACATCAGCTGACCTCAGAGAACAAGCGTTTGCTGAATGATTGGCGATTTGATTCTGCACATTTCTGCAGGTGCATTCATCACATTAGTTGGATGTGCACAGCAACAGCTTTGTTTAAATATAACAGTAAAAGAACAATGCGTGGCAATTAAAAACAAACAAAAAAACATTATGGTTCTGTCTGGAAGATTATTTTCATTTTAATGGCAAACGCATGATGCCGCAAGCTAAGAAATGCCATTTCAACATACATTGATTGGAAATAGAGGTTTGGGTGAATGGTATATAACTGACTTTTATGACAGTTGTTAAGTCATTTCCTGCAGCAGTGGTTTATGTCTTTGCAATAACCTCCATGAATGATGTAATGAGAGATTATGATACTTCCTCCCTCTTTTATGATCTGTACTTAGTTTTTTCCCTCATGTCAACATGCTCGCGTGTGCACCAACCCAGCTCAAACAGATATTAGGCTGCAAAATTTTATTAAGGAGACAGACTAGTTGTTGTCTGGTATAACATTTAAAAACCTTGTCATCAAGAAGGTCCTGGGTTCAAGCCCATCAATACCCCATTTCTTCATGTTTCATACTCTTCCTGTGTCTCTGTGGATTTCCTTCCATGATCAACACATGCACATTTGAGTCAGACAACTCACACAGAAGAAATTTATTGCAACAGCAGCATATAGTTTTTAGTTTATCGGATGGGTTCCGATCATTGTCACTCCCCTCCGGTGCTTGCTTTAGATATGAGGTAGCGATGATTAGACACACACTGATCTGAGCCCACAGATGGATGCTGGGGTGAAAGCGGAGCAAAGCAATAGCAGTGATGTGGCAGTTAACAGCATTAACAGGCAGAGGGGAGCTGGGAAACTGTTGCATCTTGAATAGCCCACCCAATTTAGAGGGAGTGTTTAAGAGGATCATGTAAAATGTGTTTTAGTCCAAGGTATGTGGTAATTATATGAATGAGGCATGTTAGTGTGCATGCAGCACACAGCTTGAGATGCCTGCCAGAACTAGCTCACCAGTGTGCTTCATCACATTGTTCCAAATACAGTATGTTTGGCATTGAATCAGGAAGCATATCTGCCATAAAAACATATCCTCTGTGCTTACTGGAAGGAACCAAAGAAGATGAAAAAAGACCTACCTGATATTGGCTTGTGGTGGTTATGATCTAGCAAACTTAAAAAAAAAACTGAAAGGCCATTATTTAACTATTTTACAATTTTGCACATCTTAAAGGGTAACGCCGATATTTTTCAAACTGGGCTCTGTTGATGCTTTTGTTAATCTTTTCATTGTTGAGAAAAAGCACTTTTAATTGGTGTTGAAAGAATGCAGATGACATCAAGGGTTAAACCACTACAAAATGTAACTGTATAGGATAAACAGGTTCTCATTGCCATTGAACAGTCAATAGTGCAGCAGATAATAGAATACAGGTAAACCTCTGTAATGGCCCCTTTCTACATACCACAAAGTTGGGTGAATGAGGCCGAAACAGGCCGAATGGGTGAAACCTGACAAATTCCAGCTGCAGTCAGGAGGGACAGACAGTTGTCCAGCCATGGATGGATGCAGTACAATCCCGCAGTTACAGTTTTGTGCATGATCGTGTGCACACGCACTAGAGCTGTTCATGTTATATATAGTGAAAAAATTATAGTTGTGAGAGACTTCGGGCCACATGTTGTTTTTGTTCCACTTGGGGTTTTATAGGCGCAGACCAAATTTGAACTCAATCAGATAAGAGTTATAGGTCCCCCAGAGTGACACATTTTCATCTCCCTCCGCTGTCAAGGCAAGGCAACGCCACCCTAATGGGAGAAGACTCTGATGCCATTATTTTTCTTTGGTACATGTGACGGCTTCTAATCACAAAAAGTGGTGGTTGATTGGTCACCCAGAAGAGAACATTACTGGAATTACTGGATTACTACATTGCTTGTTTGGGAAAATTGTTGCTTTGTGGGGGACCCCTAAACAATGTCCCATTACAATAAAATTTGGCACAGATCTTACATTTTATTAGTGGAACAAGAACAACATGTAGCCCAAAAGATTTTGTAATATTTGACATTTTGAACAGGTCTAATGCGCACAAACATAGTGTGACCACGGTGAGCGGTGATACCACATCACACTCTCACAACAATGGAAGCAATTATATGTTGTACAAAAATCAAAGAACTTTGTAAGACAAAATAATGAAAGACCATAGAACATTATAAGAACAATCATTGTGCTGTTTAAATGTAAGACAGTCATGTTAGGGCCCTGTCCCACTGGGGAGAGGATTAATTGCGCATGAATTTAGTATAAAAATTACGGGCATTCGTTGTCGTCTGCAACAAAAATGGCTAAAGATGACAAATGTCCCAGTATGAATTATGGATATATTAATAATGTATAGCGAATATATGATGAACAATCACGGTTGTATAACGCATGTAGTGAGGAAACAGATCCGACACATTGCGATTATCATGGCAGTATTACGGGTGTATTATGAATGCATAGCGCACGTGTTTGCACGTGCACGGCATCTGCATTGCGGTCATAAAAGCGCACTCGCTCCTTTCGGCATCACTATTCACACCAACAATACAGCCTCTGGAGCAATAGCTGGACTTGGACAAGTTGATTGTAGTAAACAAGCAGTGAACAGGGCGAGTGGTGATGTCAGTAGATCACATCAGAGCGCAGCTCGTCTGAACGATTATAACAAGAAGTTAAATCTGTTATAAACAGGAATAAACTGTAACAGCTGCAGACAAGAAGGAAAACACATGCAACTATCAAGCCTTGACACTGTAAACAAGTCAAATAATTAACTTTTTAGACAGCTTTTTAGACAGCTGCAGCTTGTTAGCCGTTCGCCGCGCAGAGCTTCTCCTCTGTGATTCAGAAGGTGATTAGAGCCGTTTTCAACAGCCAATTTGCAGAATAAAATGATTAATCCGCCACAAAATAATTATTTATATACACAGCGTCCAGCGCAGAGCGCGTGGTAGCCGGTAGAACAAAGAACGGTGTCCATGTGAACACAGTGCATCTGATTTGCATCCGCAGCAAATCAGACGCAAAGCAGATGTAATAAAAATGCTTTATTCATGGCCAATCTGTATGCAGTCGCTACAACTTATTTCAGTTCGTGATGTGGACATGATGGGCACACTGTCCCAGTCTGCTGCCAAACCGCAAATCCCTGTCAGTTGCAGATATCAGCAGATGACGGCGAATATACAGTGCATAGATTGAGTATGTTTGTGTATGTATTGAGTATGTATGGAGTATGTAAGGCAGATGTCATCCGCAGCCAACATTTTGTGCAGCTCAAAAATCCTGGAAATGGAAAAACGTGCCTCTGCAGATAAATGTGGACGTGTGCGGGTGTCAGCCGACTCATACAAGCATGTTTCACAGATATTGCAGATGTTAAGCGAATATGAGCCAATTTTGTGCACAATCCATACGCAAATCCTTCTAAACGCCAGTGGGACTGGGCACTTACCGGTAATGATGTTTAATTGATACTTCATGACTTGAGCTGGGACAGCGTCTGTGTTGGAATTGAGGAAACAAATGATCTCGTCTTGTCTGTAAAAATATTTAATTGCTGTTATAAAGAGCAGACAATACAAGAATTACTGTGATTATTGTGATCTTTTTTGTAGACATGCATGCACCACCATGGTTGATTGGTGGTCCATGGTCCCGAGCACATGCATTGCATTGCGCTGACGTGGTGGCTACAATTTGGAGAGGCGCAAGCCGCAGGACCGGAGTCACTGGCCGTGGGCCATGGTCAGCTCCCTCCCTGCTTGATTTCAACTGACATCCAACCCATGACGTGATTACATGTCAACCACAGTTCCCTGACAAATGCATAACATGCTGTTATAACATGATTGATGTTTGACAGTTCTGAGCTCCAGCTCAGCTGTGTCTGGTGACAGTGCGCCTGCCCTGTCACATGCATTGATTCGCAGTGGGCAGGCAGCATGCTGTGTGCATCTGCACATCTCGTATAACAGCTCTGTTGATCATGATGTCTCAAATACATTGTGTAATCTATGGGAGGGAATGACACTGTATGTGTGAAATGACGTCCATTATGGACATGACAACCTGTCCAGCTGTGTACGCTGAGCTGGATAGCAATCACACTGCACACCACCCACCTTTGGAGCTTTCGGCATATCGGACCTCGATCATGACAGTCGGCCAGTGTTCGACATGGCCGATCATTTTGTGCAGCTCCTTGACTGCGACCCGAATGGTCTGACCTATGTATGACATGCTGTACAAATGTTGCGACCATGGTCAGATAGCAGTAGGACCTCATCTTGACGCAGTTCGATTGGGGTTCCAGCATGAGCGCGATGCGAATGTGGAGTACATGTGCTGTGGCCGAATGGTTGTGCCAACTGCTGTACGAGGCATTCAAGTGCAGCTCTGATTTTTCACAAGTGCCATTTGAATCCTCATTCGTGTGTCATTCGGCCTCATTCGTGTTATGTGAAGGGGCTCTAACTCGTACAAGTTGAGGTCCACAAAATCGGACCACGAGTTATCTGAAACCACAAGTTAATGACGTTGACCAAACAAAACTTAAAATCAGCCATATTACAATAGTTTTGACCATTTGAAGTGTGACTCCTTCCTGGATGGAGATGATTTCCTCATCTGGAATAGGTTCGGGATCTTTTTTTTTAGCAATCCTGTGAATCATTAAACTAGTATTTAGTTGTATAACCACAGTTTTTCATGATTTCTTCACATCTGCGAGGCATTCATTTTGTTGGTTTTGAACCAAGATTTTGCTCATTTACTAGTGTGCTTGAGGTCATTGTCTTGTTGAAACACCCATTTCAAGGGCATGTCCTCTTCAGCATAAGGCAACATGACCTCTTCAAATATTTTGACATATCCATACTGATCCATGAAACCTGGTATGCGATATATAGGCCCAACACCATAGTAGGAGAAACATGCCCATATCATGATGCTTGCACCACCATGCTTCACTGTCTTCACTGTGAACTGTGGCTTGAATTCAGAGTTTGGGGGTTGTCTCACAAACTGTCTGCGGCCCTTGGATCCAAAAAGAACAATTTTGCTATCATCAGTCCACAAAATATTCCTCCATTTCTCTTTAGGCCAGTTGATGTGTTCTTTGGCAAATTGTAACCTCTTCTGCACATGTCTTTTATTTAACAGAGGGACTTTGTGGGGTATTCTTGCAAATAAATTAGATTCACACAGGCGTCTTCTAACTGTCACAGCACTTACAGGTAACTCCAGACTGTCTTTGATCATCCTGGAGCTGATCAATGGGTGAGCTTTTGCCATTCTGGTTATTCTTCTATCCACTTTGATGGTTGTTTTCTGTTTTTTTCTACGCGTCTCTGGTTTTTTTTGTCCATTTTAAAGCATTGGAGATCATTGTAGATGAACAGCCTATAATTTTTGCACCTGCGTATAAGTTTTCCCATCTCCAATCAACTTTTTAATCAAACTACACTGTTCTTCTGAACAATGTCTTGAACGTCCCATTTTCCTCACGCTTTTAAAGAGAAAAGCATGTTCAATATTGTGAACACCCCCTTTTCTACTTTTTTTTACTAACAGCCCAATTCATAGCCTTAGAGTGTGCATATATGAATGCTTGGTCTTGTTGGATTTGTGAGAATCTACTGAATCTAATGGTACCTTGTTTCCTCATGTAATATTATTTCAGAACCTTACTGTACCCTGAAGCTTTTGTACAACAACCGATTTCTACATAAATGCAGCATTACAAGGGTCTGTCCCAAAAAGTATGGACCTTTTTATTTTTTTCAAAAACTAGATGCGTATTTGAATCCGTGTGATTGCATCAGCCAAGCTTGAACCCTTTGTGCGGTATGCGTGAGTTTTTTCACACCTGTCGGTTGCGTCATTCGCCTGTGAGCAGGCTTTCCCCTCTGCTTGGTCTAAAAAGTAACCGTTACTGACTGCCACAATTTTTTTTCCTGATTTCTTATAGTGTTTTCTTAAAGCCAGAAGTGCCATTGAAATTACTTAGTTTTGTGTCATGTCTGTGACTCTGCTTTTTTTCTACAAAATTAAACACGAATGAACATCCTCCGAGGCCGGGATTCCAGGGGTTGTATATATTATATATATATAATATATATAATATAAAACACATCACGCAGCCGCTGTGAAAAATAGAAAATAAAAAAATACATGCACCACCCACGGGATTCAAACCTTCAATTCCGCAAAGCCCTGACTGCCAGCCAGAAACGTTACCATTGAGCTACCATCGCTGTCCTGTAAAAGGGCAGGAAATTGCCTGATACCAAGAAGAACATGGACGTATTTAAGGATAAAATACAACCACACACCAGATAAAAACACCGCATTTTATTGAATCCCTCTTATCAAGCAGGCAATACAAGTATGATCCATATGTTTCTCTGTAGATTACCCATGTCACAGATGTACAGTCATGAAATGGACCATGAATGAGACAGGGTGCACTTATCATGTCCACATCTGTTGGTGGTGTGTCCAGCTGGCCCCGCACGAGTGTCTTGTGGATGGTGCACCGCAGGACAGACACCACGTCATGTGGAACAGAGCTCACGTGGGTGACGTGACATTCAGATCGCCCTGCTGTGTGTTTATGATCTGACGGTCCCGTTTCCCCTGGGGTAGCCTGTCAATGTGCGCGGGGTGCACTGGCTGTAGCCTATTGCAACAGTGATATATGTTTTTATGTATGTCCACATCGGAGATGAGCCGCTCGTCTAAGACAGTCTCTTCACCCAAATGGATAATGGGATTATCATCAGATGACAAGGTAAAACCTCTTAAATCATTCTAAAGTCAGTTTTAAGCAGAAACAAGGCCATTTTAAGCAGAAACAAGATGAACTACTCGGTGACACTTATGAAATGATCAGCGTGCAGTGAATGCATCAGCTAGCAGCTCATGTAGCTGTCACGCTCTGATTGCTCCCTTCGTCTTTTATGATGAAATAATGCTGAATTTATGTGGAAATGATTGTTGTACAAAAACTTCAGATATCTGTCTCTGAGGAAGATGATGACTAGAGTGCAGTTAAGCAGAAACAAGGTGATAATCCATGAACCACGGCTAATGACGCATGCGCAGTGAAGGCCAGTCGGACCGAATTTAGGGGGGACCATTCAGTCTTTGACACAGGCGATCAACTGTACGTCCCTTGTCAACAGGCTATGAGCAAAGTGATCACACATGAATGAGTTCATGCCTTTTCCCTTATCATATATATGTTTTATTTATTTTCCGCTCTTTCTATCTGTCATGTGGACTACAGTTTAGGTGTTGGAAGGTACATTAGCCTGGCTGACCCGCTGATAACATAGTTCACACAGTGCCGTGCACACTCAGACGTGGCTCGCCGGTCCCCATGAGATCTTGTCTGTACGTACAGTAATTATCAGCATGTCATGAGGGCATGAGAGCCCGCCCACACATCGGGATGTGCGTATACGCTACTTGTTCACATACAGACACACCATTAGCACTTATCATACAGTTCATCACTCATCAAGCTAAAGCAAATGTGAATTGAAAAACAAAAATTAAATAAAATTAAAATGAATAGAAAAATACAAAATTTTAGTAACTCTGGTTGTACTGTTTAGGCAAATTTTCTTCCTTTGGTTTACAGGAGGGGAGCTGCAATATGAATGAGACTGAATGGTCGGATTAGGAAGCATCTCTTGTGGCAGACACACTGCCTGTAGCCTTCTCCAGCATATGGAATCTGATTTGGATTTCCAGGTAAAGGTGGTCCTTCTCCTGTTGCTTCTTACGGTGACAGCTGATTTTCTTTTCTCTATTTGCGGACACCATTCTACTATTTCAACATTGTGTGCCTCTTCTGGTAATGCCAGCAGATGACACATTTGCTACCAATGGTTGCTTGACCTCAGGGAGGTTTGGTGGATCACGCGATTCGTATCACACTGGTCAACAACAAAAAAGAAATATTCTTGCATGGACTTTGAGAACTGATTCAGGATCATTTTGGGGTGCTGCATCTGAGTTCAGATTCCTTCATCACATCACGTTTTTTTGCAATCTTCCATAATAATGGATTACGCAAAAGTTCATTCGCTCATGAGTTGACACCACTAATCATGCACAAAAGCTGCTACAAAAGCAGTTTTTGAACCAGGTTTGCAAATTGTGAACAAGAGCCTTAATATCATCTATGGTGTCAAAGTGGTGTGTGAGACTACAACTTTTGCTTCAATGTTTGACATAACAATATGTTTTCATATTTCAAAAATGTGATGTGACTGGCAAAAACTACCAGCAGATTCCAGTTCAGCACCCCAAATTACCAAAAATTGTGTGACCAGTGTAATACTTCTACTTCTGTAACTTCTGAAGTCCACTATTTGAAATATAGCTTCAGTCACTTAAAAGTGATTACAAATGATGATCTGATTGAAGATGCCCACAATTAATTAACAGGCTATACAACCCTATCTGCACATTGCTCCTTATTTTGTGATCAGATTACTGGATGTGTCATGCAAATCACAAAGTGGAGTGGGAAACGCCCACCAAACCACATGCAGCGTGCACTTTAAATTACGCTCTAGATCATCAGGTCCTAAAGTCATTTGGTCTTTTCCACTGTCACATCTTCACAAACCCTATTCCAGTCAAGCCCAATCTGTTTTTACTGGCACAGTTCAGCGTTTACTGCAGGTGACAGGTCTACCGTCGGGGGTTAAATGGTACAAAGATGGATGTGGGCCCAGAATTTTATGTAGATTTGTCCTTCTCTGAGAGTCTGGAGGGGAGGCGCATCTCCCATTTCTCCCTATAAAGACAGAAAGAAGGTGAGAAAGTGAACGGAAACAGGTGATGACCGCTGTATCCGTTGTCTATGACCAAAGTTTCCATCTGAACCTGAGTCCCTATTATGATGTCACCCTTTTTACCATCCCGCTGATTAATCCCTTTGTCAATGTGGATCTGAAATTTTCTGCTGCGGATTTAGAATGCACCCAAGCAATATACAAGCTGATTGCACATAAGTCCCAGGCTTGTTATGTATGTTGTGTGTGTGTGTGTGGTGTGGTGTGTAAGCGTGGGTCAAAGACTTTAGGAATGCCTTGCTGCTCTGTCCCTTTGTGTGGACTTGCTCCTGTGCCAGGACAAAGGAGCCTTCCCTGTAATCCGGGGTGATTTAGTAAACACTGACGTTAAGACTGCTGCAGGCCAACATCTAATTCTGTGTTTTCTCCGCCAAAGAAAATGTTGTATTTCTTTGGAGATGTCCTTGAAGCAGATGGAAAAGTGAGGGATATATTAATCTGACTAAGGCTCATGCTTTGATTGGATCCCCAGATTAGGAACGCAGCCTAGCATTTTCAATAATTATTCTCTAGTTGAATTAAATGGATCCTCTTAACATTGAAAACATACGCTAATGTGCATGTCCACCCAGCATCTGCAGGATCAGTGTGTTTAATCTCCAAATATTTATTAACCCAAAAGAGGATCTGAACATGCACAAGCTACATTAATACAGTGTACAGCAGGGCATCGGAAACGATGAAGTCAAACAAATATTTTCTTTTAACCCACTGAAGTGCTATGTAGTATTACATGTAGGTTTATTGGCTGTATGTGAAGATAGTTCATATAAATTTGCACACCACAATTTGTATTGTCTTAATCTGATATCTCATTTCTGATTCTTGATGTTTGATTTCAGAAAATGAAACCCACTGAACTCAACTGGGACCCTGAAATTGGGTGTAATCAGTATTAAAAGTAGCACTGTAGAACACTAAGCGATCAAGCAAGTTTTGAGCTTGAAGATATTTTTAAAAAATGTGATGTTATGATAAATTGTGACGTAAATAAATAATCATATTCAATTGGTGCAGATTGGGAATAATCTTGTGTAAAGGTAGGTAAAAGTGGACCAAAGGGTACAATACAGAGTAATCAGGATATCTTGTCCTTTGCAGCATGAACCCATGGAAACGATTTTTTTTTTAATATTTTACAGATGTAATTTGCTAGTTTTTTGGAAAAGTGTGGGGACATACCTGGTAAGAGGAAGTAGTGTTTGTTTCCATACACACACAAGGCTGCACATGGAAAAATAATACTGGAGAATCATACGTAATCTTGGGTAATCTAAAAATAACCTGTTACAACTCATATGTGTCTGACAGGGTGCTGAGTGTGAAGTTGGAAATTGAAGGAGAGTGATGAGGAATCACATCAGTGCAATGCCACACAGGTAGGTTGCAAGATGAAACTGATTTTCTGGAGTGAGTTAGATGAGGTGGTGGAGAGTGTGCCCAAGCATGAAAGAGTGGTGATAGGAGCGGACTTCAAAGGGCATGTTAACGAAGGGAACAGAGGTGATGAGGAAGTAATGGATACTCTGGTATGAAGGACAAGAATGTGGAAGGCAGATAGTAGTTGATTTTGCAAAAGAATGGGGATGGCTACTTTAGGAAAGCAAGGAGCACAGGTGACCTATAAGATTGGAGAAAGGTGCACACAGGTGGACTACATTCTTGTAGGAGATGCAAGCTAAAGAATGGAGACTATAAGAGTGGTGGGAGGGGAAGTGTAGCTAGACACCATAGGATGGTGGTTTGTAGGTGATCCTCTGAGGTGAAGAAGGAGAGAGAGTGAGAGCTCAACAAAGGATCAGATGGTGGAAGTTGAAGGAGAAAGATTGTTGTGTGAAATTCAGTGAGCAGGTGAGACAGGCAGTGGATGGAGGGGAAAACAGTTTTGGACAACTGGAAAAGTACTGCACATGTGGTGAAGAAGACAGCTAGAAGGTACTCGGTCTGACATCTGGACACTGGAAGGAAGACAAAGAGACTTGGTGGTGGAATGAAGATGTCCAGGAAGGCATAAGGAGAAAGAGGTTTGGATAATCAGAGAAATGAAGACAATAGACAGGAATACAAGGAGATGCAAAGCAAGGTAAAAAGAAAAGTAGCAAAAGCTAAGAAAGGCATATAGCAGCTGTACAAGAAGTTGAATAGTAAGGAAAGAGCAAAGGACTTGTACCGACTGGCTAGACAAAGGAACAGAGCTGGAAAGGATGTGCAGCAGGTAAAGGTGGTAAAGATGCAGATGGTAATGTGTTGACAAATGAGGAGAGTGTGTTGAGAAGGTGGAGGGAATATTTTGAGGAGCTGATGAATGAAGAAAATGAGTGAGAGAAAAGGCTGGATGATGTGGACAGAGTAAATCAGGAAGTGCAAGAGATTAGTAAGGAAGAAGTGAGGGCAACTATGAAGGGAGAACAGTGGTAAGGCAGTTGGTCCAGATGACATTCAGTGGAGGCATGGAAATGTCCAGGAGAGATGCCAGTGGAGCTTCAAACCATGTTGTTTAATAAAATCTTGGAAAGTGAGAGGATGCCTGAGAAGAGGAGACGAAGTGTGCTGGTTCCTATTTTAAGAACAAGGGTGATGTGCAGAGCTGCAGCAACTACAGAGGCATGAATTTGATAAGTCACATCATGAAGGTATGGGAAAGAGTAGTAGAAGCTAGGCTTAGAAAACAGGCAAAGATGTGTGAGCAGCAATATGGTTTCATGTTGAGAAGAGCACTACGATGCAATGTTTGCTCTGAGAATACTGATGGAGAAATAGTGAGAAGGTCAGAAGGAGTTACATTGTGTGTTTGTGGATTTAGAGAAAGCTTATGACAGGGTGCTAAGAGAAGAGTTGTGGTATTGTATGAGGAAGTCTGGAGTGGCAGAGAAGTATGTGAGGGTAGTGCAGGACATGTACAAAGATAATGTGATAGCGGTGACATGCACAGTAGAATGACAGAACTCATTCAAGGTGGAGGTGGGATTACACCAAGGATTAGTTCTTAGTCCTCTCTTGTTCGCAATGGCGATGGACAGGTTGATGGATGAGACCAGAGAGAAGTCTCCATGGACTAGGATGTTTACAGATGATCTGTAGTAAGAGTAGAGAGCAGGTTGAATCTAGCTTGGAATGGTACAGATATGCTCTGGAGAGAAGGGGAATGAAAATCAGTAGGAACAAGACTGAGTACATGTGTGTGAATGACAGGGAGCCTCGCAGAATAGTACAGTTACAAGGAGTAGAAGTGGTGAAAGTAGATGAGTTTAATACTTGGGGTCACCTGTCCAAAGGAATGGAGAATGTGGTATAGAAGTGATGAAGAGAGTGCAGCCAGGGTGGAGTGGGTGGAGAAAGGTGGCAGGAGTGATTTGTGACTGAAAATTTATCTACAAGAGTGAAGGTGAAAGTCTACAAGACAGTAGTTAGTCCAGCTATGTTGTATGGCTTAGCGACATGGCACTAGCAAAAACACAGGAGGCAGAGCTGGAGGTGGCAGAGCTGAAAGTGTTGAGATTCTCTTTTGGAGTGATGAGTATGGACAGGATTAGGAATGAACATATCAGAGGGACAGCTCAGGTGGGACTGTTTGGAGACAAAGTCAGAGAGGTGAGATTGAGATGGTTTGGGCATGTGCAGTGGAGGGACCCAGGGTATATAAGGAGAAGGATGCTGAGGATGGAGCCACCAGGTTTGTGTCACACAGGAAGATACAGAGGACAGGGTGAGATGGAAATGACTGATCTGCTGTGATGACAGCCAAGAGAAGAAGTCATATGTACAACCCCTGGCAATAATTATGGAATCACCGGCCTTGGAGGATGTTCATTCAGTTGTTTAATTTTGGAAAAAAAAAGCAGATCACAGACATGACACAAAACTAAAGTATTTCAAATGGCAACTTTCTGGCTTTAAGAAACACTATAAGAAATCAGGAAAAATAATTGTGGCAGTCAGTAACGGTTACTTTTTTAGACCAAGCAGAGGGAAAATATGGACTCACTCAATTCTGAGGAATAAATTATGTAATCACCCTGTAAATTTCATCCCCAAAACTAACACCTGCATCAAATCAGATCTGCTCGTTAGTCTGCATCTAAAAAGGAGTGATCACACCTTGGAGAGCTGTTGCACCAAGTGGACTGACATGAATCATGGCTCCAACACGAGAGATGTCAATTGAAACAAAGGAGAGGATTATCAAACTCTAAAAGAGGTTAAATCATCACGCAATGTTGCAAAAGATGTTGGTTGTTTCACAGTCAGCTGTGTCTAAACTCTGGACCAAATACAACAACATGGGAAGGTTGTTAAAGGCAAACATACTGGTAGACCAAGGAAGACATCAAAGCGTCAAGACAGAAAACTTAAAGCAATATGTCTCAAAAATTGAAAATGCACAACAAAACAAATGAGGAATGGATGGGAGGAAACTGGAGTCAGCGTCTGTGACCGAACTGTAAGAAAACCGCCTAAAGGAAATGGGATTTCAACTTCAACTTCAACTTTTTTTTCTTGTATAGCGCCAAATCACAACAAACAGTTGCCCAAGGCGCTCCACATTGCAAGGCAAGGCCATACAATAATTATGAAACACAGTCTACGTCTAAAGCAACATAACCAAGGGATGGTCCAGGGTCACCCGATCCAGCCCTAACTATAAGCCTTAGCGAAAAGGAAAGTTTTAAGCCTAATCTTAAAAGTAGAGAGGGTATCTGTCTCCCTGATCTGAATTGGGAGCTGGTTCCACAGGAGAGGAGCCTGAAAGCTGAAGGCTCTGCCTCCCATTCTACTCTTACAAACCCTAGGAACTACAAGTAAGCCCGCAGTCTGAGAGCGAAGCGCTCTAATGGGGTAATATGGTACTACGAGGTCCCTAAGATAAGATGGGACCTGATTATTCAAACCTTATAAGTAAGAAGAAGAATTTTAAATTCTATTCTAGCATTAACAGGAAGCCAATGAAGGGAGGCCAACACGGGTGAGATATGCTCTCTCCTGCTAGTCCCCGTCAGTACTCTAGCTGCAGCATTCTGAACCAACTGAAGGCTTTTTAGGGAACTTTTAGGACAACCTGATAATAATGAATTACAATAGTCCAGCCTAGAGGAAATAAATGCATGAATTAGTTTTTCAGCATCACTCTGAGACAAGACCTTTCTGATTTTAGAGATATTGCGTAAATGCAAAAAGGCAGTCCTACATATTTGTTTAATATGCGCTTTGAATGACATATCCTGATCAAAAATAACTCCAAGATTTCTCACAGTATTACTAGAGATCAGGGAAATGCCATCCAGAGTAACGATCTGGTTAGACACCATGCTTCTAAGATTTGTGGGGCCAAGTACAATAACTTCAGTTTTATCTGAGTTTAAAAGCAGGAAATTAGAGGTCATCCATGTCTTTATGTCTGTAAGACAATCCTGCAGTTTAGCTAATTGGTGCGTATCCTCTGGCTTCATGGATAGATAAAGCTGGGTATCATCTGCGTAACAATGAAAATTTAAGCAATACCGTCTAATAATACTGCCCAAGGGAAGCATGTATAAAGTGAATAAAATTGGTCCTAGCACAGAACCTTGTGGAACTCCATAATTAACTTTAGTCTGTGAAGAAGATTCCCCATTTACATGAACAAACTGTAATCTATTAGACAAATATGATTCAAACCACCGCAGCGCAATGCCTTTAATACCTATGACATGCTCTAATCTCTGTAATAAAATTTTATGGTCAACAGTATCAAAAGCAGCACTGAGGTCCAACAGAACAAGCACAGAGATAAGTCCACTGTCCGAAGCCATAAGAAGATCATTTGTAACCTTCACTAATGCTGTTTCTGTACTATGATGAATTCTAAAAACCTGACTGAAACTCTTCAAATAGACCATTCCTCTGCAGGTGATCAGTTAGCTGTTTTACAACTACCCTCTCAAGAATCTTTGAGAGAAAAGGAAGGTTGGAGATTGGCCTATAATTAGCTAAGATAGCTGGGTCAAGTGATGGCTTTTTAAGTAATGGTTTAATTACTGCCACCTTAAAGGCCTGTGGTACATAACCAACTAACAAAGATAGATTGATCATATTTAAGATTGAAGCATTAAATAATGGTAGGACTTCCTTGAGCAGCCTGGCAGGAATGGGGTCTAATAAGCATGTTGATGGTTTGGATGAAGTAACTAATGAAAATAACTCAGACAGAACAATCGGAGAGAGAAAGAGTCTAACCAAATACCGGCATCACTGAAAGCAGCCAAAGATAACGATACATCTTTGGGATGGTTATGAGTAATTTTTTCTCTAATAGTCAAAATTTTGTTAGCAAAGAAAGTCATGAAGTCATTACTAGTTAAAGTTAATGGAATACTCAGCTCAATAGAGCTCTGACTCTTTGTCAGCCTGGCTACAGTGCTGAAAAGAAACCTGGGGTTGTTCTTATTTTCTTCAATTAGTGATGAGTAGAAAGATGTCCTAGCTTCACGAAGGGCTTTCTTATAGAGCAACAAACTCTTTTTCCAGGCTAAGTGAAGATCTTCTAATTAGTGAGACGCCATTTCCTCTCCAACTTACGGGTTATCAGCTTAAGCTACGAGTTTGTGAGTTATACCACGGAGTCAGACACTTCTGATTTAAAGCTCTCTTTTTCAGAGGAGCTACAGCATCCAAAGTTGTCTTCAATGAGGATGTAAAACTATTGACAAGATACTCTAACTCCCTTACAGAGTTTAGGTAGCTACTCTGCTCTGTGTTGGTATATGACATTAGAGAACATAAAGAAGGAATCATATCCTTAAACCTAGTTACAGCGCTTTCTGAAAGACTTCTAGTGTAATGAAACTTATTCCCCACTGCAGGGTAGTCCATCAGGGTAAATGTAAATGTTATTAAAAAATGATCAGACAAAAGGGAGTTTTCAGGGAATACTGTTAAGTCTTCTATTTCCATACCATAAGTCAGAACAAGATCTAAAATATGATTAAAGTGGTGGGTGGACTCATTTACTTTTTGAGCAAAGCCGATAGAGTCTAATAATAGATTAAATGCAGTGTTGAGGCTGTCATTCTCAGCATCTGTGTGGATGTTAAAATCGCCCACTATAATTATCTTATCTGAGCTAAGCACTAAGTCAGACAAAAGGTCTGAAAATTCACAGAGAAACTCACAGTAACGACCAGGTGGACGATAGATAATAACAAATAAAACTGGTTTTTGGGACTTCCAATTTGGATGGACAAGACTAAGAGACAAGCTTTCAAATGAATTAAAGCTCTGTCTAGGTTTTTGATTAATTAATAAGCTGGAATGGAAGATTGCTGCTAATCCTCCGCCCCGGCCCGTGCTACGAGCATTCTGACAGTTAGTGTGACTCGGGGGTGTTGACTCATTTAAACTAACATATTCATCCTGCTGTAACCAAGTTTCTGTTAGGCAGAATAAATCAATACGTTGATCAATTATTATATCATTTACCAACAGGGACTTAGAAGAAAGAGACCTAATGTTTAATAGACCACATTTAACTGTTTTAGTCTGTGGTGCAATTGAAGGTGCTATATTATTTTTTCTTTTTGAATTTTTATGCTTAAATAGATTTTTGCTAGTTATTGTTGGTCTGGGAGCAGGCACCGTCTCTACGGGGATGGGGTAATAGGGGGATGGCAGGGGGAGAGAAGCTGCAGAGAGGTGTATAAGACCACAGCTCTGCCTCCTGGTCCCAACGCTAGACAGTCACAGTTTGGAGGATCCCAAAAAATTGGCCAGATTTCTAGAAATGAGAGCTGCTCCCTCTAAAGTGGGATGGATGCCGTCTCTCCTAACAAGACCAGGTTTTCCCCAGAAGCTTTGCCAATTATCAATGAAGCCCACCTCATTTTTTGGACACCACTCAGACAGCCAGCAATTCAAGGAGAACATGCGGCTAAACATGTCACTCCGGTCTGATTG
Organism: Thalassophryne amazonica; assembly: GCF_902500255.1. Lineage (NCBI taxonomy): Eukaryota > Metazoa > Chordata > Actinopteri > Batrachoidiformes > Batrachoididae > Thalassophryne > Thalassophryne amazonica. Next base: position 51,998,427 of record NC_047104.1, read on the forward strand.
GGGAGGGGCCCAGAGAAAACAACAGAGTCCGACATTGTTTTTGCAAAGTTACACACCGATTCAATGTTAATTTTAGTGACCTCCGATTGGCGTAACCGAGTGTCATTACTGCCGACGTGAATTACAATCTTACCAAATTTACGCTTAGCCTTAGCCAGCAATTTCAAATGTCCTTCGATGTCGCCTGCTCTGGCCCCCCGGAAGACAATTGACAATGGTTGCTGGTGTCCGCTAACTTCACATTTCTCAAAACAGAGTCGCCAATAACCAGAGTTTGATCCTCGGCGAGTGTATCGTCGAGTGGGGAAAAACGGTTAGAGATGTGAACGGGTTGACGGTGTACACGGGGCTTCTGTTTAGGGCTACGCTTCCTCCTCACAGTCACCCAGTCAGCCTGCCTTCCCGACTGCACGGGGTCTGCCAGGGGGGAACTAACGGCGGCTAAGCTACCTTGGTCCGCACCGACTACAGAGGCCTGGCTAGCTGTAGAATTTTCCACGGTGCGGAGCCGAGCCTCCAATTCGCCCAGCCTGGCCTCCAAAGCTACGAATAAGCTGCACTTATTACAAGTACCGTTACTGCTAAAAGAGGCCGAGGAATAACTAAACATTTCACACCCAGAGCAGAAAAGTACGGGAGAGACAGGAGAAGCCGCCATGCTAAAACGGCTAAGAGCTAGTAGCTACGCTAAGCTAGCGGATTCCCAAACAGGGAATCCGACACTAGACAGGCTGTGGAGCAGCACAGGTAACGCACGACAACAGTGCTAAAATAGAATAAAAATCCACTAGACAGGCTGTGGAGCAGCACAGGTAACGCACAACAACAGTGCTAAAAAATAAAATAAAATAAAAATAAAAATCCACAGGACAGGCTGTGGAGCAGCACAGGCAACGCACGACAACAGTGCTAAAACAAATAAAAATCCACTAGACAGGCTGTGGAGCAGCACAGGTAACGCACGACAACAGTGCTAAAAAATAAAATAAAAATAAAAATCCACTGGACAGGCTGTGGAGCAGCACAGGCAACGCACGACAACAGTGCTAAAACAAAATAAAAATCCACTGGACAGGCTGTGGAGCAGCACAGGTAACGCACGACAACAGTGCTAAATCAAAATCCACTGGACAGGCTGTGGAGCAGCACAGGTAACACACGAC